>NC_063258.1:20843457-20930092 GCF_019578655.1 Ricinus communis
AATATAAGAAAATAACCCCGTAAAAGTGGTATATTTATCAATATAAAAAAATTCCATAAAACGTGTATATTTATAAATATGAGAAAATAACCCGTAGGGGTTGAGTGTAATTGCGGTAGTCCGAGACAACAATGCTAAAATAACCCAAGAAATGTGTATATTTATCAATCGGAGAAAATAACGCCGTAATTTTGGTATATTTGTTGAGTATGAGGAAAAACCTCTTAAATAGGATAATTTTAAAATATGAGAAAAAAATCCCGTAAAAGGGGTATATTTCACAATATAAGAAAATAACCTCGTAAAAGTGGTATAATTGTCAATATAAGAAAATAACCCCGTAAAGCGTGTATATTTATGAATATGAGAAAACAACCCCGTAAAACGTGTATATTTATGAATTTGAGAAAACAACCGTATAATAGTGCTAATAATTTAATATGAGAAAACGACCCGTAAAAGTAATATATTTATCAATATAAGAAAATAACCCTATAAAATATGTATATTTATGAATATGAGAAAATAACCTTGTAAAAGTTGTGTTGCGAGTCTAAGAAAACAGTGTCATAAAACGGGTAAATTTTCTAATATGAGAAAATAGCCCCATAATACGGGAATATTTATCAATCGGAGAAAATAACCCCATAATTTTGGTGTATTTGTGAGTATAAGAAAATAACCCATTAAATGGGTTAATTTTATAATATGAGAAGACAACCCCGTAAAAGGGGTATATTTGTCAATATAAGAAAATAACCCTGTAAAACGTGTATTTTTATGAATTTGAAGAAACAACCCCAGAATAGTGTTAATAATTTAATATGAGAAAACGATCCCATAAAAGTAGTATATTTATCAATATAAGAAAATAATCCCGTAAAACGTGTATAGTTATGAATATGGGAAAACAACCCCGTAAAAGTAGTGTAATTTCGAGTTTATAAAAACAGCCTCATAGAAGGGGTAAATTTTTTAATATGAGAAAATAGCCCCACAATACGAGGATATTTATTAATAGGAGATAATAACCCCGTAATTTTGGTGTATTTGTGAGTTTGAGAAAACAACCCCTTAAATAGGTTAATTTTATAATATGAGAAAACAACCCCGTAAAATAGATATATTTATCAATATAAGAAAATAATCCCATAAAATATGTATATTTATGAATTTGAGAAAACAATCCCATAACAGTGCTAATAACTTAATATGAGAAAACGACCTCGTAAAAATGGTATATTTACCAATATAAGAAAATAACCTCGTAAAACAGGTATATTTATGAATATGAGAAAACAACTCCCTAAAAGTAGTGTACTTGCGAGTATGAGAAAACAGCCTCGTAGAAGGGGTGAATTTGTTAATATGAGAAAATTACCCCGTAAAAGGGGTAGATTTTTAAATTTTAGAAAACAACCCCGTAGTACGGGGATATTTATCAATCAGAGAAAATGACCCCGAAATTTTGGTATATTTATGAGTATGAGAAAACAACCCCTTAAATGGGTTAATTTTATAATATGAGAAAACAACGCTGTAAAAGGGGTATATTTGTCAATATAAGAAAGTAACCCCGTAAACGTGTATATTTATGAATTTGAGAGAACAACACCATAATTGTGCTAATAATTTTGTATGAGAAAATGACCCCATAAAAGTGGTATATTTATATCAATATAAAATAACCCAGCAAAATGTGTATATTTATGAATCTGAGAAAACAAACCCCTAAAAGTAGTGTAATTACGAGTCTAGGAAAACAGCCTTGTAGAACGGGTAAATTTTTTAGTTTTACAAAACATCATCGTAGAAGGGGTAAATTTTTTAATATGTCAAAACAACCCAGTAATACGGGGATATTTATGAATCTGCGAAAATAACCCCGTAATTGTGGTATATTTGTGTGTATGAGAAAACAACCACTTAAAAGAATTAATTTTGTAATATTAGAAAGCAACCCCGTAAAATGAGTTTATTTGTCGATATAAGAAAATAAGCATGTAAAATGTGTATATTTATGAATTTGAAAAAACAACACTATGAAAACGACCCCGTAAAAACGGTATATTTATCAATGTAAGAAAATAACACTATGAAAACGTGTATATTAATGAATCTGAAAGAACAACCCCGTAAAAGTAGTGTAATTGCGAGCCTGAGAAAACAACATCGTAGAATGGGTAAATTTTTTAATATGAGAAAACAACCCCATAATATGGGAATATTTATCAATCAGAAAAAATAACACCATAATTGTGGTGTGTTTGTCAGTATGAGAAAATAACCCCTTAAATGGATTAATTTTATAATATGAGAAAACAACTTCGTAAAAGAGGTATAGTTATCAATATAAGAAAATAATTTCATAAAATGTGTATATTTATTAATTTTAGAAAACAACCCTAAAATAGTGCTAATAATTTCATATGAGAAAATAATCCCGTAAAAATGGTATATTTATCAATATAAGTAAATAACCCCATAAAATGTGTATATTTATTAATCTGAGAAAACAACCCATAAAAGTAGTGTAATTGGAAGTTTGAGAAAACAACCTTGTAGAGGGGATAAATTTTTTAATTTGAGAAAACAACCCCATAAGAGTGGTATATTTATAAATATTAGAAAACAACTCTGTAATATAGGGATATTTATCAATCGGAGAAAATAACCCCGTAATTTTGATATATTTGTGAGTATGAGAAAACAACCCCTTAAATGGTTTAATTCTATAATATGAAAAAACAACCCCGTAAAAGGGGTATATTTGTCCATAAGAAAATTACCCCATAAAACGTGTATATTAATGAATTTGAGAAAACAACACATAATAGTGCTAATAATTTAGTATGAGAAAATGACCCCGTAAAAGTGGTATATTTATCAATATAAGAAAATAACCCCGTAGAATGTGTATATTCATGAATCTAAAAAAACAACCCCGTAAAAGTAGTATAATTGGGAGTATAAGAAATAGCTTCGTAGAAAGGGTAAATTTTATAATATGTGAAAACAACCCCATAATACGGGGATATTTATGAATCTGCAAAAATAACCCCGTAATTGTGGTATATTTATGAGTATGAAAAAACAACCCCTTAAATGGGTTAATTTCATAATATGAAAAAACAACCCCATAAAAGGAGTATATTTGTCGATATAAGAAAATAATCCCGTAAAACGTGTATATTTATGAATTTGAGAAATCAACTCCATAATAGCGCTAAAAATTTAATATGAGAAAACGACCTTGCAAAAGTGGTATATTTATCAATATAAGAAAATAACCACGTAAACGTGTATATTTATGAATCTGAGAAAATAACCCCATAAAAGTAGTGTAATTGCGAGAAAACAGACTCGTAGAAGGGATAAATTTTTTAATATGAGAAAATAGCCCCATAATACGTGGATATTTATCAATCGAAGAAAATAACACCATAATTTTGGTGTATTTGTGAGTATGAGAAAACAACCCCTTAAATAGGTTAGTTCTATAATATGAGAAAACAACCCCATAAAAGGTGTATATTTATTAACATAAGAAAATAAGCCCATAAAACAGGTATATTTATGAATTTGAGAGAACGAACCCAGAATAGTGCTAATAATTTAATATGACAAAACGACCCCGTAAAAGTGGTATATTTATCAATATAAGAAAACAACCTTGCAAAACGTCTATATTTATGTATCTAAAAAAACAACCTTGTAAAAGTAGTGTAATTGCGAGATTGAGAAAACAGCCTCATAGAAGGGATAAATTTTTTAATATGAGAAAATACCCCATAATACGGGGCTATTTATCAATTGGACAAAATAACCCCGTAATGGTATATTTGTGAACATGAGAAAACAACCCCTTAAATGGGTTAATTTTATAATATGAGAAAACAACCCCGTAAAAGGGTTATATTTGTTAATATAAAAAAATAACCCCGTAAAACGTGTATATTTATAAATTTGAGAAAATAATACCATAATATTGCTAATAATTTAGTATGAGAATATGACCCCGTAAAAGTGGTATATTTATCAATATAAGAAAATAATTCCGTAAAACGTGTATATTTATGAATCGGAAAAAACAACCCCGTAAAAGTAGTGTAATTGCGAGTATAAGAAAATAGTCTCATAGAATGGGTCAACTTTTTAATATGAGAAAACAGCCTCGTAGAATGGGTAAATTCTTTAATATGTGAAAATAACCCCGTAATATGGGGATATTTATGAATTTGCGAAAATAACCCAGTAATTGTGGTATATTTATGAGTAAGAGAAAACAACCCCTTAAATGAGTTAATTTTATAATATGTGAAAACAACCTCATAAAAGGGGTATATTGATGAATATGAGAAAACAACCCCGTCAAAGTAGTGTAATTGGGAGTCTAAGAAAACAAACTCGCAGAAGGGATAAATTTTTTAATATGAGAAAACAACCTTGTAGAAGGGGTAGATATTTAAAATGTGAAAACAACCCCGTAATATGGGAATATTTATCAACCGGAAAAAATAACCCTATTATTTTAGTATATTTGTGAGTATGAGAAAACAACCCCTTAAATAGGTTAATTTTATAATATGAGAAAACAACCCCGTAAAAGCAGTATATTTATCAATATAAGAAAATAACCCAGTAAAACGTGTATATTTATGTATCTAAGTAAACAACCCCGTAAAAGTAGTGTAATTGCGAGTCTGAGAACATAGCTTCGTAGAAGGGGTAAATTTATTAATATGAGAAAACAACCCCGTAAAAGGGGTATATTTGACAATACAAGAAAATAACCCCGTAAGAGTGGTATATTTATCAATATAAGAAAATAACCTCGTAAAACGTGTATATTTATGAATCGGAGGAAACAACCCCGTAAAAGTAGTATAATTGTGAATCTGAGAAAATAGCCTCGTAAAAGCGGTAAATTTTTTAATATGAGAAAACAACCCCGTAATACGGGGATATTTATCAACCAGAGAAAATAAGCCCATAAATTTAGTATATTTGTGAGTATGAGAAAACAACCCCCTTAAATGGGTTAATTTTATAATATGACAAAACAACCCCGTAAAAAGGGTATATTTGACAATATAAGAAAATAATCCCGTAAAAGGTAGTATATTTATCAATATAAGAGAATTATCCCGTAAAACGTGTATATTTATGAATTTGAGAAAACAACACATAATAGTGCTAATAATTTAGTATGAGAAAATGACCCCGTAAAAGTGGTATATTTATCAATATAAGAAAATAACCTCGTAGAATGTGTATATTTATGAATCTAAAAAAACAATCCCGTAAAAGTAGTATAATTGCGAGTCTAAGAAAATAGCTTCGTATAAAGGGTAAATTTTATAATATGTGAAAACAACCCCATAATACGGGGACATTTATGAATCTGCAGAAATAACACCGTAATTGTGGTATATTTATGAGTATGAAAAAACAACCCCTTAAATGGGTTAATTTCATAATATGAGAAAATAACCCCGTAAAAGGGGTATATTTGTCGATATAAGAAAATAATCCCGTAAAACGTGTATATTTATGAATTTGAGAAAACAACTACATAATAGTGCTAAAAATTTAATATGAGAAAACGACATTGTAAAAGTGGTATATTTATCAATATAAGAAAATAACCACGTAAACGTGTATATTTATGAATCTGAGAAAATAACCCCATAAAAGTAGTGTAATTGCGAGAAGACAGACTCGTAGAAGGGATAAATTTTTTAATATGAGAAAATAGCCCCATAATACGTGGATATTTATCAATCGAAGAAAATAACACCATAATTTTGGTGTATTTGTGAGTATGAGAAAACAACCCCTTAAATGGGTTAATTCTATAATATGAGAAAACAACCCCATAAAAGGTGTATATTTATTAACATAAGAAAATAAGCCCATAAAACAGATATATTTATGAATTTGAGAGAACGAACCCAGAATAGTGCTAATAATTTAATATGACAAAACGACCCCGTAAAAGTGGTATATTTATCAATATGAGAAAACAACCTTGCAAAACGTCTATATTTATGAATCTGAAAAAACAACCCTGTAAAAGTAGTGTAATTGCGAGATTGAGAAAACAGCCTCATAGAAGGGATAAATTTTTTAATATGAGAAAATACCCCATAATATGGGGCTATTTATCAATCGGACAAAATAACCCCGTAATGGTATATTTGTGAACAGGAGAAAACAACCCCTTAAATGGGTTAATTTTATAATATGAGAAAATAACCCCGTAAAAGGGTTATATTTGTTAATATAAAAAAATAACTCCGTAAAACGTGTATATTTATGAATTTGAGAAAATAATACCATAATAGTGCTAATAATTTAGTATGAGAATATGACCCTGTAAAAGTGGTATATTTATCAATATAAGAAAATAATCCCGTAAAACGTGTATATTTATGAATCTCAAAAAACAACTCTGTAAAAGTATTGTAATTGCGAGTATAAGAAAACAGCCTCATAGAATGGGTAAACTTTTTAATATGAGAAGACAGCCTCGTAGAATGGGTAAATTCTTTAATATGTGAAAACAACCCCGTAATACGGAGATATTTATGAATTTGCGAAATTAACCCAGTAATTGTGGTATATTTATGAGTACGAGAAAATAACCCCTTAAATGAGTTAATTTTATAATATGTGAAAACAACCTCATGAAAGGGGTATATTTATGAATATGAGAAAACATCCCCGTAAAAATAGTGTAATTGGGAGTCTGAGAAGGGGTAAATTTTTTAATATGAGAAAACAACCTTGTAGAAGGGGTAGATTTTTAATATGTGAAAACAACCCCGAAATACGGGGATATTTATCAATCGGAGAAAATAAGCCTGTACATTTAGTATATTTGTGAGTATGAGAAAAGAATCCCTTAAATGGTTTAATTTTATAATATGAGAAAACAACCCCGTAAAAGGGGTATATTTGACAATATAAGAAAATAATCCCGTAAAAAGTAGTATATTTATCAATATAAGAGAATTATCTCGTAAAACGTGTATATTTATGAATCTGGAATACAACCCCATAAAAGTAGTGGTGTAATTGCGAGTCTGAGGAAACAGCCTCGTAGAAGGGGTAAATTTTTTTATATGAGAAAACAACTCTGTAATACGAGGATATTTATCAATTGGAGAAAATAACCCCGTAATTTTGGTATATTTGTGAGTATGAGAAAATAACCCCTTAAATAGGTTAATTTTATAATATGAGAAAATAACTCCCGTAAAAAGGGTATATTTGTCAATATAAGAAAATAACTCCGTAAAACGTGTATATTTATGAATTTGAGAAAATAACCCGAGAATAGTGCTAATAATTTAATATGAGAAAACGACCTCGTAAAAGTGATTTATTTATCAATATAAGAAAATAACCCCGTAAAACATGTATATTTATGAATCTCAGAAAACAACATCGTAAAAGTAGAGTAATTACGAGTCTGAGAAAACAGCCTCGTAAAAGGGGTTAATTTTTTAATATGAGAAAATAATCCCGTAAGAGAGGTATATTTATAAATATTAAAAAATAATCTCGTAATACGGGGATATTTATCAATTGGAGAAAATAACTCCGTAATGTTGTTATATTTGTGAGTATCAGAAAACAACCCCTAAAATGAGTTAATTTTATTATTTGAAAAAACAACCCCGTAAAAGGGGTATATTTGTCAATATAAAAAAATAACCCTGTAAAATATGTATATTTATGAATGTGAGAAAACAATAGCATAATAGTGATAATAATTTAGTATAAGAAAACAATCCCGTAAAAGTTGTGTTATTGCGAGTCTAAGAAAATAGCCTCGTAAAACGTGTAAATTTTTTAATATGTGAAAATAACCCCGCAATACGAGGATATTTATGAATATGAGGAAATTACTCGGTAATTGTTGTATATTTGGGAGTATGAGAAAACAACAATTTAAATGGGTTAATTTTATAATATGAGAAAATAACCTCGTAAAAGGGGTATATTTTTCGACAATCCCGTAAAAGGGGTTTATTTGTCGATATACGAAAATAACCCCATAAAACGTGTATATGTATGAATTTGAGAAAACTACCCCATAATAGTTCTAATAATTTAATATGAGAAAACGACCCTGTCACGACCCTACCCGTGGGCCCGTGACCGGCACTAGGGAATGGGTAGGCTTAAGGCCACCGAAACCCGTAGTAAGCCTGACACTCACTGATTTAAACAAATCTCATCTCAAATTAATATTATTAAAACCACAAATTATCTTAATAGTTACACTTTACAAAATTACTTCGGTTTACCAGAAAAACTAGGCGAGACCTGAAACTCAGAAAATTTACAACTGATACATCTACTAATTACTACTGCGGAGAATCTAAGATTTACCAATTTACATACCAAATCAAATACATCACCCGATGATGAAGGAGTCGGGTTACTGAATAAGAGTCGTAGGAGAACTAACAATCACGAATCTGAAAAACAGTAAAAATGAGACTGTCAGTCTTGAGAGTGAGTTAAAATCATATATCTATAACAGTTTCAAATATCTCAATGTCACCTTATTAAATTTTAAAATAATTAATAAATCACGCGACCCATACGTGTCATGTTAAAACATATGTGTCATGCCATGCTTAAACAAAATTTATTCCACATGCAACGGGATTCGAGTACTTCAAGATAACCCTAATCCCAACTCTAACATCTCGATTTATTTCAACACTTATATCTCAACTAACCTCAACTCTAACATCTCAAACCTCTCATTCCAACAGATCGGGCGCCCGAGAGCAAAGCTCGACCAGGGACCTTACCTCCAAATCGATTACTTAACTCTCGGCCTTAGCCTTTCTATTTCTTATCCAATAAGATCGGGCGCCCGAGAGCTTAGCTCGACCAGGGACCTTACCCACCGGTCACTTAAATTTCCAAAAGCCGGCGCCCAGAGAGCAATGCTCGACCAGGGACCTTTACTCCGGCAACCACACTCTACTAAGCCCAGAGAGCGATGCTCGACCAGGGCAGGTGTAACACCCGGAATTTTTCATATATTTAATAATGAGTTATTTTCTATACCCAATTAGTTTGAAATTTTAAGAAATTATTCAAGTAAATTATTTGAGAAATGATTATATTTTGGTTATTCAAAATTTTCCCAAATGCATATTTATATAAGTAAAATTATATATTGAAAAATTTTGGAAGAAATTATAAAGGATGTTTTTATAAAAGAATTTTGGGAGAATTGGTATTATAATTGATAAGTAGTATTAAATTTTAAGTTGGAAATTGATTATTTAATTTAATTGTGTATTTTCAATAATTCGGTTTTGGCCCAAATTAAATAGTTAAGGGCTTAATTGAAAGGCTAAAGGAAAGTTTCGGGGTTAAATTGGAATTTTGATGGATGAAATTGTAAGTAATTAAGGAAGTTGAGGGACCAAATTGTAATAAGAAAAAGTTCAGGGGTCAAATGTCGATATTGAAAGGAATGGAATCGGGAGAGGGCGATGGCCGAAGAAGAAGAGAAGGAAGGCGGCGGCGGCGTCGCTGCGGCTGTGGCGGCTGGGCGCGGGCCGGAGCGGCGGGCGCGAAGGCGGAGAACGACTCGGCAATGGAAATCGCGCTGAGAGCAATGGCCGGAGGTTGCCCGACGCTTCCCGAGTGCCGATCGGCTCCTCTCTGCAAGGGCTCTCTTTGGCAAAGAAGCAACGCCTGTGGTGGCCGGAGACGGAAGATCCGGAGAGAGAAAATGGTGGCAACAAGCATTTTTGGTTTTTCCGGCCGACATCCGACGGAGGATGGACGATCGGAGGGCATATCTCGACTCTCCTCTGCTCAAGCTTCGTGATGGCACTGGTTTTATGGCGATCGAGCTTCGTTTGCGAATCGACGGTCGAGATCGTCCGTAAATCTCTCCGGATGATCGGGTGTCAGATCGAAAAATCGAAAGTGGGGATCGTCATCAGCGCGTTGTTGTGAGTCCGATGGTGTGTTCGGATCGTCGATCAGACTCCGGCGGCTGGAGGCGAGTCGACCGAGCGATCGAGCGTCTCGATGATCTGCCTCGCTCGCTCGCCCAATCGAGGCACCGAGCAGAGCTAGGAGGTCGCCAATCCTGTGAGTTAAAGTCATTTAATCATTGCGCTATTGCTAAGTCTGATTTAATATGCTATTTTGAAAGTTTATGCATAATATGGTTATTAGTATCGCAACGTAAATAATTTCACTGGACTATTAATTATTGAAAATAATATAAATATTATTATTAGTAACGTTATAATAATACAGATATTATTATTCTGTCGACACGAATTGCACGTAGCCTTATCCTAAATTATTAATCTTTATTTCGATATGTGTTGAATGATTTCATTAAACAATGATATTTATTAAATGTGATGATTGCGTTTTGGGAAATGTGGCTTTCGTAGAACATGCCACCTGGTGGGTTGCATCAGGACCGCGTGCGCACCGGTAATGATTATGGACATAAGGTTATTATGGATTTGTTTGCCCTGATCGAGCATTGCTCTCTGGGCTGAGTTCAGTTGATTACCGGAGTTAAGGTCCCTGATCGAGCGATGCTCTCTGGGCGCCGGCTTATTTGGAATTCAAGTGTTCAGGCTGGAGGTAAGGACCCTGATCGAGCTTGCTCTCTGGGCGCCAGTCTTATTGGATTAAGAGAGCCAAAATGGCTGTTAGAATTTGGGGTTAGGGTTCTACTGAGCCACTCGTCCCGTAAAAGTAAAAAATATATTTTTATTTATTTATTTATTAATTTATTATGGTATGATTATAATATGGATTGTATTTACGTGCATGGTTGATATTTTGATTCGAATGATTAATATTTTATGTGAAGGAAATAGTAGGGTATGATTATAGTATGGTTTGATATACTGATTTGAATAATCTATGTTTTTTTTTTTTTGAAAAGAAGCAATAGTCTCTAGATTATTTGATTTTAACTCACTCTCGAGACTGACAGTCTCATTTTTACTGTTTTTTTCAGATTCGTGACTGTTAGTCCTCTCGCGACTCTTATTCAGTAACCCGATTCCTTCATTATCGGGTAATGTATTTGATTTGGTATGTAAATTGGTAAATCTTAGATTCTCCGCAGTAGTAATAGTAGATGTATCAGTTGTAAATTTTTCTGAGTTTCAGGTCTCGCCTAGTTTTTCTGGCAGACCGAAGTATTTATGTAGAATGTAGCTATTAAGATAATTTGTGGTTTTAATAATATTAATTTAAGATGAGATTTGTTTAAGTCAGTGAGTGTCAGGCTTACTACGGGTTTCGGTGGCCTTACGCCTACCCATTCCTGTAACACCCGGAATTGTTATATATTTAATAATGAGTTTTTATTTAAGTTAATTTTAGCTTCATTATTATTGGGTTTAATTTGAAATGATTTAATGAAAAATTTAATATTAATCAAATAAATGATTTATTTTCTATACGCAATTAATTTGAAATTTTAAGAAATTATACAAGTAAATTATTTGAGAAATGATTATATTTTGGTTATTCAAATTTTCCCAAATGCATATTTATATAAGTAAAATTATATATTGGAAAATTTTGGAAGAAATTATAAATGATGTTTTTATAAAAGAATTTTGGGAAAATTGGTATTATAATTGATTAGTAGTATTAAATTTTAAGTTGGAAATTAATTATTTAATTTAATTGTGTGTAGGATTTAATTGGAGGATTATTTTGGAATAAGGATTAAAAGTATAATTTTATTTTTATGGGGTTTTAATGGAAATTTGTGAGTTTGGTATTTCCGTAAATAGATATGTCGGTCAGGGGTATTTTTATAATTGTGTATTTTTAATAATTCGGATTTGGCCCAAATTAAATAGTTAGGGGCTTAATTGAAAGGCTAAAAAGAAGTTTGGGGGTTAAATTGAAATTCTGCAGGATGAAATTGTAAGTAATTAAGAAAGTTGAGGGACCAAATTGCAATAAGGAAAAGTTCAGGGGTCAAATGTCGATATTTAAGGGAAAGAAATCGGGGAAGAAGAAGGGAGGAAGAGAGATGTCGGGGGAGAGAGAGGAGCCATGAGGAAGGAGTGGGGCGTCGTCCGGGCGCTGGTCGGTAGCATGGCGTTAGCAGAAGGCACCGGGCGACGGCAGTAGCTCTCGCGAGGAGGAAGATGGTCGAAGCTTCCTTGCCGCCAAGTGGCGCTTCCGGCCGGTGGTCACGATCTTGGTGCCGATCGACTCCTCTCGGCCCTCGGCTTTGTTTTGGCGGCATGGTCGATGGGTGGCCGGAAACCAAGATCCAAAGGAGAGAGAAAATGGTGGTAGCCGGCGTTTTTGGGTTTTTTCGGCGAGATCCGGCCGGAGGATGGACGATCGGAGGACGTATCCCGACTCTCCTCACCAAGCTTCGCGATGGCACTGGTTTCGCGGCGATCGGCCAATCGACGAGATCGTCCGCAAATCTCTCCGGATGATCGGGTGTCGGATCGGAAAATCGAAAGCGGGGATCGCCACGCTGAGTTCGTTGGTAGCCCGGATCGTCGATCGGACTCCCGGCCACGGGAGGCGAGTCGATCGAGCGTTTGGTAATTTTCTTGGCCCGTTAATTTTAGAAATTCTTGGTTTATTTGTGTCTATTGGATTATATTGAGTATTTGATGATTTTTGTGAGTCAAAATAATTATCCGCCGCTTGCCTCGCTTTGTATTTTGAAAGGTGTGAGGTCGGAAATAGTGAAGTTTGGGGACCCGACTCCTATTGTTTGAATCGTTAAGTATTTGAAGTGTTCTTCTGGCAGGTCCTGGACCCGTTTTTACGAGGGGTAATGTTCGTGTTGTAGGGGAGGTTCTGCTGGATTTTCGGTAGAATTCTCCCGAGTCGAGATTCTTAGACAGTCAGTCCTAGGAGTCTAGACCTAGGATTAATGATGGATTGTCTCAGCGTATTGATAAATTGTTTTCCGTGATTAGATGATCTGTCTGTTCGGCTCGCTCCTACCGAGGCACCGGAGCAGAGCTAGGAGGTCGCCCAATCCTGTGAGTTAAAGTCATTTAATCATTGCACTATTGCTAAGTCTGATTTAATATGCTATTTTGAAAGTTCATGCATAATATGATTATTAGTATCGCAAGATAAATGATTTCACTTGATTATTAATATTTGAAATAATATAAATATTATTATTAGTATGTTATAATAAGATAAGCGTTATTATTTTTCCCCTCACAAATTGCACGTTGTTTTACCTTAAATCTTTAATCTTTATTTCGATATGTGTTGGTTGAGTTCATCGGGATAATGATATTTATTATATGTGATGATTGCGAATTGGGAAATGTGGCTTGTAGAACATGCCGCTCGATGGGTTACATCAGACCGCGCGCACGGTAATGATCATGGATATAAGGTTATTATGGATTTCTACCGCCTGATCGAGCTTGCTCTCTGGCCGAGTTCGATTGATCGGAGTTAAGGTCCCCGATCGAGCGATGCTCTCTAGCCGGCTTATTTGGAATTCAAGTGTTCAGTCGGAGGTAAGGACCCTGATCGAGCTTGCTCTCTGGGCGCCCGGACTGTTGGATTAAGAGAGCCGAAAGGCTATTAGAATTTGGGGTTAGGGTTCTACTGAGCCACTCGTCCCGTAAAAGTAAATATATATTTTTATTTATTTATTTATTATGGTATTTGATTATAATGTGATTTGTATTTACGTGCATGGTTTGATATACTGATTTGAATAATCTATATTTTCTGAGAAGAATGCAGTAGTCCCTAGATTATTTGATTTTAACTCACTCTCGAGACTGACAGTCTCCATTTATATTTTTTTTCAGATTCGTGACTGTTAGTTCTCCCACGACTCTTATTCAGTAACCCGACTCCTTCATCATCGGGTGATGTATTTGATTTGGTATGTAAATTGGTAAATCTTAGATTCTCCGCAGTAGTAATAGTAAATGTATCAGTTGTAAATTTTCTGAGCTTCAGGTTTCGCCTAGTTTTTCTGGCAGACCGAAGTATTTATGTAGATTGTAGCTATTAAGATAATTTGTGGTTTTAATAATATTAATTTGAGATGAGATTTGTTTAAATCAGTGAGTGTCAGGCTTACTACGGGTTTCGGTGGCCTTAAGCCTACCCATTCCCTAGTGCTGGGGTCGTGACAATTCCCTAGTGCCGGTCATGGACCCACGGGTGGGGTCGTGACAGCAGGTCCTAATCTTTCTTTCTCAAAATTTTTACCTCTTTACCCTTTTCCTATCTCTCTCATATTATATTGGAACACTCATCCAACTCCTATGTTCTACTGCCGTCCCATCCTGAGTCATCATGCAATATTAAAATTGGTGATAAAGGAAAAATATATTTAAATAATAATTAAAAGCATCAAGAAAATAATGATAATAATTAAATGAAAAATTAAAATTGCAAATGAATAATCACAGTAGCAAATCAAATTTTATGCATGACACTTGCATAAGCGATATATGACTTTAACTCATAGAATTAGGCGACTTCCTAGCTCTGCTCCGGTGCCTCGGTTGGAGCGAGCCGAACAAACGGACAATCTAGTCACGGAAAACAATTTATCAAAACGCTGAAACAATCGATCTTTAATCTTAGGTCTAGACTCCTAGATCGACTGTCTAAGAATCTCGACTCAAGAGAATTCTCACCGAAATCCGCAGTGAACCTCCTCTACAACACGAACATTACCCCCCGTAAAAACGGGTCCAGGACTGCCAGAAGAACACTTCCAATATCCAATAATTAAAACAACGGGAGTCGGGTCCCCAAACTTCACTATCTCCGACTCGCCACACAAAGACAAAACACAAGGCAACCGATGACAATTATTTTTGACTCACAATAACATCAAATACTCAATATAAACCATTAGACACAATTAAACCAAGAATTCCAAAATTAACGGGCCAAAGATAATTACCGAGATGCTCGATCGCCGGCCGACCGCCTGAGTCCGATCGACGATCCGAACACACCATCGGACTCACAACGATGCGCCGATGACGATCCCCGCCCGATTTTCTGATCTGACACTTGATCGTCCGGAGAGATTTACGGACGATCACGACCGTCTATTTACAAACGAAGCCCGATCGCCACGAAACTGGTGCCATCGCGAAGCTTGAGCTGAGGAGAGTCGGGATATGCCCTCCGATCGTCCATCCTCCGGCCGGAGCTCACGGAAAAGTCGAAAATGCGGGCTGCCCCCTACTTTCTCTCTCCACCGGATCTGCTTCGCCACCACTGGCCGACGTCGGAACGCCGCACGGCGCAAGGAAGCTTTGCCATCTTCCTCGCGAGCCGCCGCTGCCGCCAGGGTGCCGCCATCGCTGGCCGACGCCTGCAGCCACGGCCACCCCGGACAGACGGCCCCGACGCCGCAGCTCCTTCCTCCGCGCGCTCCTCTCTCTCCCCCGACATCTCTCTTCCTCCCTTCTTCTTCCCCGACTTCCATTCCTTTCAATATCGACATTAGGCCCCCGAATGTTTCCTTATTGTAATTTGGTCCCTCAACTTTCTTAATTACTTACAATTTCATCCCGCAGAATTCCAATTTGACCTCCAAACTTCTTTTTAGCCTTTCAATTAAGCCCTTAACTATTTAATTTGGGCCAAAACCGAATTATTGAAAATACACAATTATAAAAATACCCCTGACCGACATATTTATTTATAAAAATACCAAGCTCACAAATTTCCATTAAAACCCCATAAAAATAACATTATACTTTCAATCCTTATTCCAAAATAAATTTCCAATTTAGTCCTAACACACAATTAAATTAAATAATCAAATTCCAACTTAAAATTTAATACTACTAATCAATTATAATACCAATTTTCCCAAAATTCTTTTATTAAAACATCCTTTATAATTTCTTCCAAAATTTTCCAATATATAATTTTACTTATATAAATATGCATTTGGAAAAAAAAAATTGAATAACCAAAATATAATCATTTCTCAAATAATTTACTTGAATAATTTCTTAAAATTTCAAACTAATTGGGTATAGAAAATAACTCATTTATTTGATTAATATTAAATTTTTCATTAAATCATTTCAAATTAAACCCAATAATAATGAAGCTAAAATTAACTTAAATAAAAACTCATTATTAAATATATAAAAATTCCGGGTGTTACAGACCCAGTAAAACGTGTATATTTATGAATTTGAGAAAACCACCCCATAATAGTGCTAATAATTTAATATGAGAAAACGACCCAGTAAAAGTGGTATAGTCATCAATATAAGAAAATAACCCTGTAAAACTTGTATATTTATGAATTAGATAAAACAACCGTGTAAAAGTAGTGTATTTGTGTGTCTAAAAAAACAACCTCGTAGTAGGGGTAAATTTTTTAATATGAGAAAACAACCCATTCAGAGGGGTATATTTATAAATATTAGAAAACAACCTTGTAGTACGATAAAATTATGAATCTGAGACAATAACCTCGTAATTATGGTATATTTTTTAGAAAGAAAACAACCCATTAAATGAGTTAATTTTATAATATGAGAAAATAACCCCGTAAAAGGGGTATATTTATCAATATAAGAAAATGATCCCGTAAAACGTATATATTTATGAATTTGAAAAAACAACTTTATAATAGTGCTAATAATTTAATATGAGAAAACGACCTCTTCGTAAAATGTATATATTTATGAATCTCAGAAAACATTCGTAAAATGTATATATTTATGAATCTGAGAAAACAACCCCGTCAAAGTAGTATAATTGCGAGTCTAAGAAAACAGCCTCGTAGAAGGGATAAATTTCTTAATATGAAAAAACAACCCCGTAATACGGGGATATCTAAGAATCTGAGAAAATAACTCCATAATTACGGTATATTTGTGGGTATGAGAAAACAATCCCTGAAATGGATAATTTTATAATATGAGAAAACAACACCGTAAAAGTGGTGTATTGGTCAATATAAGAAAATAATCCCATAAAAAGTGTATATTTTTGAATTTTAGAAAACAACTCCATCTAATAACTAAATATGAGAAAACAATCCCCTAAAAGTAGTGTAATTGTGAGTCTAAGATAACAGCCTAGTAGAAGGGGTGAATGTTTTAATATGAAAGAACAACCCCGTAAGAGAGGTATATTTATAAATATTTGAAAATAACCCCGTAATGCGGGGATATTTATCAATCGGAGAAAATAACCCTGTAATTTTGGTAAATTTGTGAGAATGAGAAAATAACCCCTTAAATGGATTAATTTTATAATATGAGAAAATAACCCCGTAAAAGTGTTATATTTGTCATTATAAGAAAATGATCCCGTAAAACGTGTATATTTATGAATTTAAGAAAACCACCCCATAATAGAGCTAAAAATTTAATATGAAAAAATGACTCTGTAAAAGTGGTATATTTATCAATATAAAAAAATAAAATCATAAAACGTGTATATTTATGAATCTGAAAAAACAACCCCATAATACGGGGATATTTTTCAATCAGAGAAAATAACCCCGTAATTTTGATATATTTGTGAATATTAGAAACAACCCCTTAAATGGATTAATTTTATAATACAAGGAAACAACCCCGTAAAAGGATATATTTGTCAATATAAGAAAATAACTCCGTAAAACATGTAAATTTATGAATTTGAGAAAACAACCCTATAATAGTGTTAATAATTTAATATGAGAATACGACCCTGTAAAAGTGATATATTTATCAATATAAGAAAATAAATCCATAAAATGTGTATATTTATGAATCTAAGAAAATAACCCTATAATTGAGGTATATTTGTGAGTATGAGAAAACAACCCCTGAAATGGGTTAATTTTATAATACGAGAAAACAACCCCGTAAAAGTGGTATATTGGTCAATATAAGAAAATAACTCCGTAAAACGTAAATATTTATGAATTTGAGAAAACAACCCCATAATAGTGCTAATAATTTAATATGAGAATACGATCACGTAAAAATGATATATTTATCAATATAAGAGAATAACTCCGTAAAACGTATATATTTATGAATCTGAGAAAATAACCCCATAATTACGGTATATTTGTGAGTATGAGAAAGCAACCCCTGGAATGGGTTAATTTTATAATACAAGAAAACAACCCCGTAAAAGTGGTGTATTAGTCAATATAAGAAAATAACCCCGTAAAACATGTATATTTATGAATTTGAGAAAACAATCCCATAATAATGCTAATAATTTAATATGAGAAATTAACCCCGTAAAAATAGTGTAATTGCGAGTATGAGAAAACAACCTAGTAGAAGAAGTGAATGTTTTAATATAAGAAAATAACCCCATAATAGTGGTATATTTATCAATATAAGAAAATAATCCCCTAAAACGTGTATATTTATGAATATGAAAAAAAAAATTCCGTAAAAGTAGTGTAATTGCGAGTCTAAGAAAACAACTTTGTAGAAGGGGTAAATTATTTAATATGAGAAAATAACCCCGTAAGTAGGGTATATTTATAAATATTAGTAAACAACCACGTAATACGGGGATATTTATTAATTAGAGAAAATAACTCCGTAATTTTGGTGTATTTATGAGTATGAGAAAACAACCCCTTAAATGGGTTAATTTTTATAGTATAAGAAAATAACCCTGTAAAAAAGTTATATTTGTCAATATAAGAAAATAATCTCGTAAAACGTGCATATTTATGAATTTGAGAAAATCACCCCATAATAGAGCTAAAAATTTAATATGAGAAAACGACTCCGTAAAATTGATATATTTATTAATATAAAAAAATAAAATTGTAAAATGTGTATATTTATGAATATGAGAAAACAACCCCGTAAAAGTAGTGTAATTGCAAATTTAAGAAAACAGCCTTGTAGAAAGGGTAAATTTGTACAGGGCCCGTAATTTTGGTATATTTGTGAGTATGAGAAAATAACCATTTAAATGAATTAATTTTGCAATATGAGGAAACAACCCCATAAAAAGGGTATATTTGTCAATATAAGAAAATAACTGTGTAAAAGGTGTAAATTTATGAATTTGAGAAAACAACCCCATAACAGTGTTAACAATTTAATATGAGAATACGACCCCGTAAAAGTGGTATGTTTATCAATATAAGATAATAATTCCGTAAAACGTGTATATTTATGAGATAACAACTCCATAGAAGTAGTTTAATTGCGAGTCTAAGAAAACAGCCTCGTAGAAGGGGTAAATTTTTTAATATGAGAAAATAATCCCGTAAGAGGAGTATATTTATAAATATTAGAAAACAGCCCCGTAATACGAGGATATTTATCAATCAGAGAAAATAACCCCGTAATTTTGGTATATTTGTGAGTACGAGAAAATTAACCCCTTAAATGGGTTAATTTTATAATATGACAAAATAACCCCGTAAAAGGGATATATTTGTCCATATAAGAAAATAACCCCGTAAAACGTGTATATTTATGAATTTGAGAAAACAACCCCATAATAGTGTTAATAATATAATATGAGAGAACGACCCCTTAAAAGTGGTATATTTATCAATATTAAAAAGAATAACTCAATAAAACGTGTATATTTATGAATATGAGAAAACAACCTCATCAAAGTAGTGTAATTGCCAGTCTAAGAAAACAGTCTCATAGAAGGGGTAAATTTTTTAATATGAGAAAACAACACCATAATACAGGAATATTTATGAATCTGAAAAAATAACCCCGTAATTGTAGTATATTTGTGAGTATGAGAACAAACCCTTTATGTCACGACTCGATCTATGGGCCCGTGACCGACACTAGGAAATGGGTAGGCATAAGGCCACCAAATCCCGTAGTAAGCCTGATTATTCACTAACTCAAACAGAATGCAACTGACTCTGTCCATTTGTACTTTTCCACAATTAACCTCTAGCCATCATATGTTACAAATTAAATTCGGTCTGCCAGCATAATTAGGCAAGACCAGAATTTATATAAAATTACAAAATAATAAATTTGAAATTTCTACTGTGGAGATTATAGAATTCTAAAAGTCAACATACCAATAAAATATCAATTACATTGACCCGAAGATGAAGGAATTGGGTTGCTAGATGAAAAAAACTGCAGAAAAGCTAACAACACCTGAAAAATAGTTAAATTGAGACTGTCAATCTCAGGAGTGAGTTAAAATCATATATTCAAAAATAAATACAAACACTTCAATAATATATTTTTTTAATTTAAAATAAAATAATAAGTCATACAAAGATACGTGTCATGTCATGCTTCTATAAAATAAATTTTATATACTACGGGACAGAGTACCTCAGTAGAACCCTAATCCTCATTACTAAATAGTCTTAGCCTTTCAGCTCTCTTGTTCCAACAGAACTGGCGCCCAGAGAGTAAAGCTCGACGAAGGTCCTTAAATCCAATCCGGTCACTTAAATTTCCAATAAAGCTGGCGCCTAGAGAGCAATGCACGACTAGGGACCTTTACTCTGGCAAACTCACTCTACTCAGCCTAGAGAGTTAAACTTGACCAGGACAAGTCCTAAATTTACCTTTTATTATCTATCTCAGATTCATACCGGTGCGCACGCGGTCCTGATGCAACCCATCAGGTGGCATGTTCTACTGCCGTCTCATCCCGAGTCAACATGCTTTCATAATAGCATTGATGTAGAAAACGATACATATATGAATAGTAATTAAATAAATAATTAAAATATTAAATAATTTAATTACACGATACATATATGAATAGTAATTAAATAAATAATTAAGATATTAAATCATTTAATTAGAACTATTACATAAAATCTTAGCATATGACACGTGTAAACAGATATACGACTTTAACTCACAGTTCTGACGACCTCCTAGCTCTGCTCTGATGCCTCGGGTGGAGCAAGCCGAACTGATGGATTTATCTAATCACCAGAACAATTCAATAAGAAAAAGTAAAACATCTGATAAATAATCTGAGACCTAAACTCCTAGAATTAACTGTCTAAGAATTTCGATTTGGGTAAATTCTATCGAAATTTCGGCAAAACCTCCCCTAAATACAGACGTCTAACCCCCATATAACAGGTCCAGGACCTGCCAGAAAACACTTCAAATTCACCAATAATTTATTTAACGGGAGTCAGGCCATCAAGATTTCATTATTTTTTCCCGACTCCGCCACACATCATAAATCACGATTATTGGCAGACGGTCCGACAATTTATTATTTTAACTAACAATCCTCACAATATTTTCTAATGCTCAACACAATAATTAATCACATAATTTTTACCAATGAACTCTAAAATTAACAACTAGAGAATTACCGAGACGCTTGATTACTCAGTCGACTCGCCTCCAGCCACCGGAGTCCGATTGATGTTCTGAACGCGCCTATGGACTCGAGACAACGCGCTGATGATGATCCCAACACCCGATCTTCCAATCCGACCCCCGATCATCCGGAGAGATTTACGGACGATCTCGCCCGTCGATTTTCAAACGGAGTTCGATCGCCACGAAACTAGTGCCATTGGAAAGCTTGAGCTGTGGGGAGTCCAGATACATCCTACAATCGGCCATCCCTGGCTGGAACTCACCAGAAAAGTTAGAAATTTCAGCTGCCTCACTTCGCCGGAATTCCTTCCTCCGGCCCCAATGTCGACGCTGCTACCCCTAAAAGGAAGTCCTAAACTCACCCGTCAAAAAGAGACCAACCGCTAGCCAAAGGATGTCGAATGCCTGCATTAGCTGCGGAAAGTCGCCGCTTCCTCGCTTCTCCCGCCGCCGCTACAGAGCTTGCTCGCATCACGGCCTCACAGACTTTGGCCAACATGGCCCCGGTCGCCACCACCGGCTGGACAATGCAGCCGCTTCTTCTTCCTTCTTCCCTGATTCTCCTCTTCTCCTTTCTTTTTTGTAATACCCAAAAATTTTCTTTAATAATGATTATATTAATAAATGAGTTTTTGTTTAAATTAATTTTATTTTATTTTTATTTGGTTTAATTTAAAATAATTTAATGGAAACTTTAATATTAGACAATTAAATGAGTTATCTTTCTATACCCAATTAGTTGGATATTTAAGAAATTAATTAAGTAAATTATTTGAGGAATAAATTATATTTTTAGTTATTCAAATTTTTTCTAAATGTATATATATATATATATATATATATATATATATGTATATATATATAAAATTATATATTGAAGAATTATGAAAGAATTTGTAAAGGGTGTTTTTATAAAAGAATTTTAAGAAAATTGGTATTTTAATTAGCTAGTGGTATTTAATTTTAAGTTGGAAAATATTTGGCAAATTGGCTATTTAATTTAATTGTGTGTTAGGATTAAATTGGAAATTTATTTTGAAATAAGGATTAAAAGTATAATTTTATTATTATGGGGTCTTAATGGAAATTTGTAAGTTTGGTATTTTTATAAATAAATATGTCGGTCAAGGTTATATATGTAATTATGTATTTTCAATAATTCTAATTTGGCCCAAATTAATTAGTTAAGGGCTTAATTGAAAGGCTAAAAAGAAGTTTGGGGGTTAATTAGAAATTCTGCAGGATGAAATTGTAAGTAATTAAGAAAGTTCAGGGACCAAATTGTAATAAGGAAAAGTTCAGGGGCCTAATGTTGATATGGAGAAGCAAGAAAAGAAAGGAGATCGAGGAGAGAGAACGCGTGAAGAAGAAGAAGGATGCGGCACAAGGCCGCATGGCGATCACGGGCGCGGAGCATCGTCGACGGAGCGATGCTACCGTGAGCGCAGAAGCGCAAGGAGGCAGCAGCTTCCGAAGGCCGTTATGGCCATTTCCGACGGCCTTTTTGGCCGATCTCGGTGGCGATCGGCTCCTCTCGGCGAGGGCTCTCTTTTGGCAGCAGCGGCGACGCGTAGGGTGGCCGCAGTTGCAAGATCGGGCAAAGTGAAATTTATGGTGGCAGCCGCATTTTTTGGCTTTTCCGGCGAGCTCCGGTGGAGGATGGACGATCGGAGGAGGTATCCCGATTCTCCTTAGCTCAAGCTTCGCAATGGCACCGATTTCGTGGCGATCGGACTCCATTTACGAATCGACGGCCGAGATCGTTCACAAATCTCGGGATAATCGAGAGTCAGATCGGAAAATCAGAAGCAGGGATCGTCATCAGCGCGTCGTTTCAAGTCCGATGGTGAGTTTGGATGGTCGATCGAACTCCGGCGGCTGGAGGCGAGTCGACCGAGCGATCGAGCGTTTCAGTAATATTCTTTGACCCGTTGATTTGGAATTCTTTGATTTAATTTATGCTTATTATTTTGTGTTGAGTATTTGATATTTGTAGTAAAAAATAATTGTTTGTCGGTTTGTCGGCCTCGTGATTTTTGTGCTGTGTGGTGGAGTCGGGAAATTAGTGAAGTCTTGAGGACCCGACTCCCGTTGTGTTAAATTGTTGGATATTTCTAGTGTTTTTCTGGCAGGTCCTGGACTCGTTTTACGGGGGGTAAATGTCTGTGTTGTAGAGGAGGTTTTGCTAGATTTTCAGTAGAATTCTCCCGAATCGGGATTCTTAGACAGTCAGTCCTAGGAGTCTAGACCTAGGATTAATGATCGATTGTTTCAATGTTTTGATAAACTGTATTTTCGTGATTAGATGATCTGTCTATTCGGCTCGCTCCAACTGAGGCCCCTAAGCAGAGCTAGGAGGTCGCCAAATCAGTGAGTTAAAGTCACTTAATCGTTGCATTATTGCTAAGTCTGAATTTAATATGCTATTTTAGAAATTTATACGTAATATGATGATTAGTATCACAATATAAATAATTGCACTTGATTATTAATTATTGAAAATAATATAATAATAATTATTATTAACGTTATAATAATACAAATATTATTATTTTTCCACACGAATTGCACGTTGCTTTACCCTAAATTTTTAATCTTTATTTCAATATGTGTTGAATGATTTCATTAGACAATGATATTTATTAAATGTGATGATTGCGATTTGGGAATGTGGCCGTAGCACATGCCACCTGATGGATTACATCAGGACCGCGTGCGCACCGGTAATGATCATGGACAGGTAATAAGATTATTATGAGTTTTGCCCTGGTCGAGCATGGCTCTCTAGGCTGATTTGAGTAAATTACCGGAGGTAAGGTCCCTGGTCGAGCATTGCTCTCTGGGCGCCAGTCTTATTGGAATAAGAGAGCTGAAAGGCTTAGGCAGATAGTGAATATTAAGTGACCGGACTGGAGTTAAGGACTGTCGAGCCGCCTCTGGCCAAATTCTATTAGAATAAGATGCCGGAGTAAGGTCCCTGGTCGAGCATTGCTCGCTACCTTATTGGATTAAGAGAGCCAAAAGGCTACTAGAATTTGGGGTTAGGGTTCTACTGAGCCACTCGTCCCGTAAAAGTAAAAAATATATTTTTATTTATTTATTAATTATGGTATATGATTATAGTATGATTGGTGTTTATGTGTATGGTTGATATACTGATTCAAATAATCTATATTTTCTGTGAAGAATGCAATAGTCCCCAGATTATTTGATTTTAGCTCACTCTCGAGACTGACAGTCTCCATTTACTATTTTTCAGATTCATGACTGTTAGTCTTCCCGCGACTCTTACTCAGTAACCCGACTTCTTTTTCATCAGGTGGTGTATTCGATTTGGTATGTTAAATTGTAAAAATCTTAGATTCTCCGCAGTAGTGATAGTAGAGGTATTAATGGTAATTTTTTGAGTTTCGGGTCTCGCCTAATTTTTCTAGCAGACCGAAGTAATTATGTAAAATGTAACTATTAAGATTATTTGTGGCTTTAAATAATATTAATTTGAGATGAGATTTGATTGAGTTAGTGAGTGTCAGGCTTACTACAGGATTCGGTGGCCTTAAGCCTACCCATTCCCTAGTGCCGATCACGGATCCACAGAGTGGGTCGTGACATTTTTCTTTCTCTATATCGACATTTGGTCCCTTAACTTTTTTTTACCATTTAGTCCCTCAACTTTATTAATTACTAACAATTTCACCATGCAAAATTTTCGAACAATTTTGCTATACAAAATTTCTGATTGATCCTCCAACTTTACTTTAGCTTTTCAATTAAGCCCCTAACTATTTAATTTGGGCCAAAATAAAATTATTGAAAATAGAGAATTACTTATTTACCCTTGCTTTTGAAAGTAAAATCACCAAAATATCCTTACTAACATGTTTAATTACAAAAAAACCAACCATACAAATTTTCATTTAAAACCCCAAATTAAAGGAATTATAATTTTAATCCTTATTACAAAATTAATTCTCAATTTAATCTTAACACTTAATTAACTTAACTAATTAATTTACTAACTATTTTTCAATTAAAATAAACACCATTAGCTAATTAAAATTTGCTATTCCTCAATAAATTCTTTTATAAAAATATTGTTTACTAACTCTTTTATAATTTTCAAATATAGAATTTAATTCATATACTCATATGTGGAGAAAATTAAATGACCAAAAATATAATTTATTTTTCAAGGAATTTACTTAATTGATTTCTTGAAAATCAAACTAATTAGTTTGTGAAAACAACCTCGTAGAAGGGGTAAATTTTTTAATATGAGAAAACAACTCCATAATACGGGGATATTTATCAATCAGAGAAAATAACTCTGTAATTTTGGTGTATTTGTGAGTATGAGAAAACATCCCCTTAAATGGGTTAATTTTATCATATGAATCCCGTAAAAGGGGTATATTTGTCAATATAAGAAAATAACCTCATAAAATGTGTATATTTATGAATTTGAGAAAACAACCCCAGAATAATGCTAATAATTTAATATGAGAAAATGACCCTGTAAAAGTGGTATATTTATCAATATAAGAAAATAACATCGTAAAACGTATATATTTATGAATCTGAGAAAACAACCCGTAAAAGTAGTGTAATTGTGAGTTTAAGAAAACAACCTCATAGAAGGGGTAAATCTTTTAATATGATAAAACAACTCCATAAGAGGGTATATTTATAAATATTACAAAACAACCCCATAATACAAGGATATTTATCAATCGGAGAAAATAACCCCATAATTTTAGTATATTTGTGAGTGTGAGAAAATAACCCCTTAAATGAATTAATTTTATAATATGAAAAAACAACACCGTAAAAGGGGTATATTTGTCAATGTAAGGAAATAATCCCGTAAAAGGGGTTTTGTCATGAACCAACCTGTGGGCCCGTGACTAGCACTGGGGAATGAGTAGGCTTAAGGCCACCAAATCCCGTAGTAAGACTGACTATGCATAACTCAATCAAATTAAAATCCCAACTCAATTCTAAGGACTTTTTGCCATAATTAATCTTAACCATCAAATTCTACATATTTATTTCGGTCTACTTGCAAGACCCGAATTTACATAAAATTACAACTAATAAGTCTAAAATTTCTATTGTGGAGAATCTGAAATTTTATAAGTCAAACATTACCAACATCAATTACATCATGAAGGAGTCGGGTTGCTAGATAAGAATTGCGGAAAGACTAACAATCACTTTAAAAACAGTAAAATTGAGACTATGAGTCTCTCGAGAGTTAAAATCATATATCCAAAAATAATTACAAATACTTCCATAACACATTTATTTAATTTGAAATAAACATTAGGTCTTGTATAAATATACGTGTCATGCCATGCTTAAATAAAAATACAACTTTCACATACTATTGGACGGAGTATTTCCGTAGATCCCTAATCCCAACACTAATGCCTCGACTCTCTTGTTCCAACAGAACTGGCGCCCAAAGAGCAAAGCTCGACCAGGGTCCTTAACTCTAGTCCGGTCATTTAATTATCACTATCAGTCTTAGCCTTTAGACTCTCTTGCTCCAATAAGACTGGCACTTAGAGAGTGAAGCTCGTCCAGGGTCTTTAACTCCAGTCTGGTCACTTAGGTTTCCAAATAAGCCGGCGCCCAGAGAGCAATGCTCGACTAGGGACCTTTACTCCGACAACTCACTCTACTCAGCCTAGAGAGCAATGCTCGACTAGGGCAAGTCCTAAATTTACCTTTTAAAAATTTACAAACCTTTACCCCTTTATTTTTTGTATCTGATTCATATCGATGCACTCAACAAATAGCATATGTTCTACAGCCGTCCCATCCCGAGTCAACATGAAACACAAACCATAATGCAGTAAATGAAACACATATGAATAATGATTAAATAAATAATTGAAATATTAAATTATTTAACCAGAACTATCACGTAAAAATCTTAGCATGACAGGTGAACAGATATATGACTTTAACTCACAGATTTGGCGACCTCCTAGCTCTGCTCCGATGTCTCGGATGGAGCGAGCTGAACTGACGGATTATCAAGACGCTTGATCGCTCGGTCGACTCGCCTCTAGCTGCCAGAGTCCGATCGACGATCTGAATGCACCAACGGACTTGAAACAATATGCTGATGATGATTCCAGCTTCCGATCTTTCGATCCGACCCCCGATCATCCGGAGAGATTTACGGACGATCTCGGTCGTCGATTTGGAGTCCGATCGCCACGAAATCGATACCACTGGAAAGCTTCAGATGAGGAGAGTACGGATATATCCTCCGATCAGCCAAAGCTCACTAGAAAATCCAGAAAACACGGCTGCCCCTACTTTTTTCACCTCATCGGATTTTGCAATTTCAACAGCCTCAAGGGGTGGCGAGGTTCGGAAAAGAAAGCCCAGAAGTCGCTGATCATTTAGAGCTCAGAACCATTGACAATGGTTGTTGAAAACACAATGAATGGTGGCAAGGCGGCTGCCTTTCTCATTTTCACGCCTGCCGTCGCCGTTCATTACCACCGCTGTTGCTAGCATGCTCACCGAAGCCAGCTGCACCTATGACCGGCTTCATGGCGCCTCCGAAGCCCGCCACCACCTGCTGGACGACACCGCTGCTTCTTCCCTTCCTCCTTCCTTCTTCCCCGATCTCCTTCTTCCACTTTTCTTTTTCTTTCTTCTCTACATCGACATTTGGTTCTTGAACTTTTCTTCTTTACCATTTAGTCTCTCCACTTCTTTAATTACTAACAACTTCGTCCTACATAATTTCCAATTAACCCCTAAACTTTTTTTTAGCTTTTCAATTAAGCCCCTAACTATTTAATTTAGGCCAAAATAAAATTATTGAAAATATATAATTACATATTTATCCTTGCTTTTAAATGTAAAATTACCAAAAAGTATATTTAATTACAAAAATACCAAACATACAAATTTTCATTAAAACCCCATATTAATAAATTATATTTTAAATCCTTATTCCAAAATAAATTTCTATTTTAATCCTAACACATAATTAATTTAATTAATCAATTTGCTAATATTTTTCAATTAAAATTACCATCATTTGCTAATTAAAATTTATCATTCCCTGATAATTCTTTTATAAAAATATTATTTACTAATTCTCTCATAACTCTCAAATATAGAATTTTGATTCATATATTCATTTTGGAAAAAATTGAATGACTAAAGATATAATTTATTTCCCAAAGAATTTACTTAATTAATTTCTTAAAAATCAAACTAATTGGATATAGAAAATAACTTATTTGTCTAGCATCAAAATTTCATTTAAATCATTCCAATTTAAACCAAATAAAAATAAAGTAAAATTAATTTAAATAAGAACTCAATTATTAATTATTATTAATATTATCATTATTAAAGGAAAATTTTGGATATTACAGGTTTATTTTTCGATATAAGAAAATAACCCCGTAAAACATGTATATTTATAAATTTGAGAAAATAACCTCATAATAGCGCTAATAATTTAATATGAGAAAACGACATTGTAAAAGTGGTACATTCATCAATATAAGAAAATAACCCCGTAAAACAGGTATATTTATGAATATGAGAAAATAACCCCATAATAGTAGTGTAATTACGAGTCTGAGAAAACAGCCTCGCAGAAGGGGTAAATTTGTTAATATGAGAAAACAACCCTGTAAGAGGTATATTTATAAATATTAGAAAATAACCCCATAATACGGGGATATTTATCAATCGGAAAAAATAACCCTGAAATTTTGGTATATTTGTGAGTATGAGAAAACAACCCCTTAAATGGGTTAATTTTATAATATGAGAAAATAATCCCCTTAAAAGGGGTATATTTGTCAATATAAGAAAATAACCCCGTAAACGTGTATATTTATGAATTTGAGAGAACAACACCATAATTGTGCTAATAATTTAATATGAGAAAATGACCCCATAAAAGTGATATATTTATCAACATAAGAAAATAACCCCGCAAAACGTGTATATTTATGAATCTGAGAAAACAACCCCGTAAAAGTAGTGTAATTGCGAATCTAATAACACAGCCTCGTAGAACAGGTAAATTTTTTAATATGAGAAAACAACCTCGTAGCAGGGGTAAATTTTTTAATATGTGAAAACAATCCCGTAATACAGGGATATTTATGAATTTGCGGAAATAACCAAGTAACTGTGTTATATTTATGAATATGAGAAAACAACCCTTTAAATGGGTTAACTTTGTAATATGAAAAAACAACCCCGTAAAGGGGGTTTATTTATCGATATAAGAAAATAACCCAGTAAAATGTGTATATTTATGAATAGGATAATCCTATAATAGCGCTAATAATTTAATATGAGAAAATAACCCCATAAAAGTGGTATATTTATCAATGTAAGAAAATAACACCGTGAAAAGTGTATATTTATGAATCTGAGGGAACAACCTAGTAAAAGTAGTGTAATTGCGAGTTTGAGAAAAGGGGTATATTTGTCAATATAAGAAAAGAATCCTATAAAACGTGTATATTTATGAATTTTGGAAAACAATCCCAGAATAGTGCTAATAATTTAATATGAGAAAACAATCCCATAAAAGTGGTATATTTATCAATATAAGTAAATAACCCCATAAAATGTGTATATTTATGAATCTGAGAAAACACTCCATAAAAGTAGTGTAATTGGGAGTTTGAGAAAATAGCATCGTAGAAGGGAAAAAATTTTAATTTGAGAAAATAACCCCATAAGGGGGGTATATTTATAAATATTATAAAACAACTCCGTAATACAAGGATATTTATCAATCGGAGAAAATAACCCCGTAATTTTGTATATTTGTGAGTATGAGAAAATAACTCTTTAAATGGGTTAATTTTATAATATGAGAAAACAACCCCGTAAAAGGGGTATATTTGTCCATATAAGAAAATAACCCCTTAAAACGTGTATATTTATAAATTTGAGAGAACAACATATAATAGTGCTAATAATTTAGTGTGAGAAAATGACCTCGTAAAAGTGGTATATTTATCAATATAAGAAAATAATCCCGTAAAACGTGTATATTTTTAAATCTAAAAAAATAACCCCGTAAAACTAGTATAATTGCGAGTCTAATAAAATAGCCTCGTAGAACGAGTAAATCTTTTAATATGAGAAAACAGCCTCGTAGAGAAGGTAAATTTTTCAATATGTGAAAACAACCCCATAATACGGGGATATTTATGAATCTGCGGAAATAACCCCGTAATTGTGGTATATTTGTGAGTATGAGAAAATAACCCCTTAAATGGGATAATTTTATAATATGAGAAAACAACCCCGTAAAAGGGGTATATTTGTCGATATAAGAAAATAACTCCGTAAAACGTGTATATTTATGAATTTGAGAAAACAACCCCATAACAGTGCTAATAATTTAATATAAGAAAATCACTCCGTAAAAGTGGTATATTTGTCAATATTAAGTAGATAACTTCACAAAATGTGTATATTTATGAATTTGAGAAAACAACCCCGTCAAAGTAGTGTAATTGCCAGTCTAAGAAAACAGCCTTATAGAAGTGGTGAAATTTTTAATATTAGAAAACAACCTTGTAATACGACGATATTTATGAATCTGAGAAAATAACCCTATAATTGTGGTATATTTGTGAGTATGAGAACACAACCCTTTAAATGGGTTAATTTTATAATATGAGAAAAAACCCCGTAAAAGTGGTGTATTTGTCAATATAAGAAAATAACTACGTAAATCAAGTATATTTATGAATTTGACAAAATAACCCCAGAATAGTGCTAATAATTTAATATGAGATAATGACCCTGTAAAAGTGGTATATTTATCAATATAAGAAAATAACCCCGTAAAACGTGTATATTTTTTAATCTGAGAAAATAACCCCGTAAAAGTAATTTAATTGCGAGTTTAAGAAAACAGCACCGTAAAATGGGTAAATTTCTTAATATGAGAAAATAATCCCGTAAGAGGGATACATTTATAAATATTAGAAAACAACCCCATAATAAGAGGATATTTATCAATCAGAGAAAATAACCTCTTAATTTTAGTATATTTGTGAGTATGAGAGAATAATCCCTTAAATGGGTTAATTTTATTTATAATATGAGAAAACAACCCCGTAAAAGGGGTATATTTGTCAATATAAGAAAATAACCCCGTAAAACATGTATATTTATGAATTTGAGAAAACAACCCCATAATGGTGCTAATAATTTAATATGAGAAAATGACCCCGTAAAACGTGCATATTTATGAATTTGAGAAAAAAACTCGTCAAAGTAATGTAATTGCCAGTCTAAGAAAACAACGTTGTAGAAGAGATAAATTTTTTAATATGAGAAAAGAACCTCGTAGAAAGGGTAAATTTTTTAATATGTGAAAACAACCCCGTAATATGGGGATATTTATGAATCTGAGGAAATAACCCCGTAATTGTGGCATATTTGTGAGTATGAGAAAACAACCCCTTAAATGGGTTAATCTTATAATATGAGAAAACAACCCCGTTAAAAGTAGTGAAATTGCCAGATTAAGAAAACAACCTCGAAGTACGAGAAAACTATCCCTTAAATGGGTTAATTTTATAATATCAGAAAACAACCCCATAAAAGGGGTATATTTATCAATATAAGAAAATAACTCTATAAAACGTGTATATTTATGAATCTGAGAAAATAACCCTATAATAGTGCTAATAATTTAATATTAAAAAATGACCCCGTAAAACTTGTATATTTGTCAATATTAAGGATATAACTCTATAAAACGTGTAAGTTTATGAATCTGAGAAAACAACCGTGTAAAAGTTGTGTAATTGCGAGTTTAAGAAAACAGCCTCGTAGAAGGGGGTAAATTTTTTAATATGAGAAAATAACCCTGTAAGAGGGGTATATTTATAAATATTAGAAAACAACCCTGTAATACGGGGATATTTATCAATCAAAGAAAGTAACTACGTAATTTTGGTATATATGTGAGTATGAGAAAACAACCCCTTAAATGGGTTAATTTTATAATTTGAGATAACAACCCCGTAAAAGGGGTATATTTTTTAAAATAAGAAAATAACCCCATAAAACGTGTATATTTATGAATCTGAGGAAATAACCCCATAATAGTGCTAATAATTTAATATGAGAGAATGACTCCGTAAAAGTGATATATTTATCAATATAAGAAAATAACCCCCTAAAACGTGTATATTTATAAATTTGAGAAAATAACCCCGTCACAGTAGTGTAATTGCGAGTTTAAGAAAATAACCTCGTAGAAGGGGATAAATCTTTTAATAGGAGAAAACAACCCCGTAAGAGGGGTATATTTATAAATATTAGTAAACAACCCTATAATACGTGGATATTTATCAATCGGAGAAAATAACTCCATAATTTTGGTATATTTATGAGTATGAGAAAACAACCCTTTAAATAGATTAATTTTATAATATGAGAAAACAACCCCGTAAAACATGTATATTTATAAATTTGAGAAAACCATTCGAGAATAGTGCTAATAATTTAATACGAGAAAACGACGCCCGTAAAAGTGGTATATTTATCAATATAAGAAAATAACCCGTAAAATATATATACTTATGAATCCGAGAAAACAACCCCGTAAAAGTAGTGTAATTGAGAGTCTGAGAAAACAATCCTTTAAATAGATTAATTTTATAATATGAGAAGACAACCCCGTAAAAGAGGTATATTTGTCAATATAAGAAAATAGCTTAATAAAACGTGTATATTTATAAATTTGAGAGAACCACTCTAAAATAGTGCTAATAATATAATACGAGAAAACGACCCCATAAAAGTGGTATATTTGTCAATATAAGAAAATAACCCCATAAAACGTCTATATTTATGAATCTAAGAAAACAACCACGTAAAAGTAGTGTAATTGAGAGTCTGAGAAAACAACCTCGTAGAAGGGGTAAATTGTTTAATATGAGAAAACAACCCCATAAGAGGGGTATATTTATAAATACTAGAAAACAATCCCGTAATACGGGAATATTTATCAATCGGAGAAAATAACCTCGTAATTTTGGTATATTTATGAGTATGAGAAAACAACCCCTTACATGTGTTAATTTTATATGATAAAATAATTCCGTAAAAGGGGTATATTTGTCGATATAAGAAAATAACACCGTAAAACGTATATATTTATGAATATGAGAAAACAGCCTCGTAGAAGGGGTAAATTTTTTAATATGAGAAAACAACCCCATAATACGGGGATATTTATCAACCGAAGAAAATAACTCCGTAATTTTACTGTATTTGTAAGTATGAGAAAACAAACCCTTAAATGGGTTAATTTTATAATATGAGAAAACAATCCCGTAAAAGGGGTATATTTGTCAATATAAGAAAATAACCCCTAAAAGTGGTATATTTATCAATACAAGAAAATAACTCCGTAAAACGTGTATATTTATGAATATGAGAAAACAACCCCGTAAAAATAGTGTAATTGCAAGTTTGAGAAAACAGTCTCGTAAATGGGGTAAAATTTATAATATGAGAAAACAACCCAGTAGAGGGGTATATTTATAAATATTGGAAAACAAGCCCGTAATACGAGGATATTTATCGATAAGAGAAAATAATCCCGTAATTTTGGTATATTTATGAATACGAAAAAACAACCCCTTAAATGGATTAATTTTATAATATGAGAAAACAACCCGTAAAAGGGGTATATTTGTCAATATAAGAAAATAATCCCGTAAAAGTGGAATATTTATCTATATAAGGAAATAATCCGGTAAAACATGTATATTTATGAATATGAGAAAAAAACTTTATAATGATGCTAATAATTTAATATTAGAAAATAATTCCGTAAAAGTGGTATATTTATAAATATAAGAAAATAACCCCGTAAAACGTGTATATTTATGAATATGAGAAAACAACCCCGTCAAAGTAGTGTAATTGCCAGTTTAAGAAAACAGCCTCGTAGAAGGGGTAAATTTTTTAATATGAGAAAACAACCTCGTAAGAGAGGTATATTTATAAATATTAGAAAATAACCCTGTAGTACGGTGAAATTTATGAACCTCAGAAAATAACACAACTTTGGTATATTTATGAGTATGATAAAACAACCCCTTAAATGGATTAATTTTATAATTTGAGATAACAACCCCGTAAAAGGGGTATATTTTTTAAAATAAGAAAATAACCCCATAAAACGTGTATATTTATGAATCTGAGGAAATAACCCCATAATAGTGCTAATAATTTGATATGAGAAAATGACCTCGTAAAAGTGGTATATTTATCAATAAGAAAATAACACCCTAAAACGTGTATATTTATAAATCAGAAAAAACAACCGCGTAAAAGTAGTGTAATTGCGAGTGCAAGAAAATAACCTCGTAGAAGTGGTAAATCTTTTAATATGAGATAACAACCCCGTAAGAGGGCTATATTTATAAATATTAGTAAACAACCCCGTAATACGGGGATATTTATCAAACAGAGAAAATAATCCCGTAATTTTGGTATATTTGTGAGTACGAGAAAACAACCGCTTAATTGGGTTAATTTTATAATATGAGAAAACAACCCCGTAAAAGGGGTATTCTTGTCAACATAAGAAAATAACCTCCTAAAAAAGTTTTATATTTATCTATATAAGAAAATAATTCCATAAAATGTGTATATTTATGAATATGAGAAAACAACCTCGTAAAAGTAGTGTAATTGCAAATCTAAGAAAACAACCTCGTAGAAGGGGTAAAATTTATAATATGAGAAAACAACCCCGTAGAGGGGTTGTCACGACCCCACCCGTGGGCCCGTGACCGGCACTAGGGAATGGGTAGGCTTAAGGCCACCGAAACCCGTAGTAAGCCTGACACTCACTGATTTAAACAAATCTCATCTCAAATTAATATTATTAAAACCATAAATTATCTTAATAGTTACACTTTACAAAATTACTTGGTCCTACCGGAAAAACTAGGCGACCAAGCTCGTAAAATTTACAACTGATACATCTACTAATTACTACTGCGGAGAATCTAAGATTTACCAATTTACATACCAAATCAAATACATCACCCGATGATGAAGGAGTCGGGTTATTGAATAAGAGTCGCGGGAGAACTAACAGAATCAAAAATATAAATGGAGACTCGGGCCTGAGAGTGAGTTAAAATCAAATAACCTGGGGACTATTGCATTCTTCTCAGAAAACATAGATTATTCAAATCATACTATAATCATACCCTACTATTTCCTTCACATAAAATATTAATCATTCGAATCAAAATATCAACCATGCACGTAAATACAAATCACATTATAATCAAATACCATAATAAATAAATAAATAAAAATATATATTTACTTTTACGGGACGAGTGGCTCGGTAGAACCCTAAACCCCAAATTCTAGTAGCCTTTCGGCTCTCTTAATCCAACAGGTCTGGCGCCCAGAGAGCATCGCTCGATCAGGGACCTTAACTCCGGCAATCAACTGAACTCAGCCCAGAGAGCAAGCTCGATCAGGGCAAACAAATCCATAATAACCTTATGTCCATGATCATTACCGGTGCGCACGCGGTCCTGATGTAACCCATCAGGCGGCAAGTTCTACAAGCCACGTTTTCCAAGACACAATCATCCATTTAATAAATATCATTGTATAATGAAGTCATTCAACCATATCAAATTAATGATTAACAATTAAGAGTAAAACATCAAAATTGTGGAAAATCGATGATATTTGGAATTATTATAACATTACTATAATAATACTCATATTATCTTCAATAATTAATAATCCAGTAAAATTAATTACGTTGAGAAATTAGTAACCATGTTAAACATAAACTTCCAAAATAGCATATTAAAATCAGACTTAGCAATAGTGCAATGATTAAATGACTTTAACTCACAGGTTTGGCGACCTCCTAGCTCGCCTCCCGTTTCGGTAGGAGCGAGCCGAACGAACTGACAATCTAGACACGGAAAACAATTTATCAAAACGCTGAAACAATCACAATAGATCCTAGGTCTAGATTCCTAGGACTGACTGTCTAAGAATCTCGACTCGGGAGAATTCTACCGAAAATCCGGCAGAACCTCCCCTACAACACGAACATTACCCCCGTAAAAACGGGTCCAGGACCTGCCAGAAGAACACTTCAAATACTTAACGATTCAAACAATAGGAGTCGGGTCCCCAAACTTCACTATTTCCCGACTCCGCCACACAGCACAAAATACAAGGCAGGCAAACTGACAGACAATTATTTTTTACTCACAAAAATCATCAAATACTCAATATAATCCAATAGACACAATTTAAAATCAAGGATTTTTAAGATCAACGGCCAGAAAAAATTACCGAGACGCTCGGTCGACTCGCCTCCGGCCGCCGGAGTCCGATCGACGATCCGAACACACCATCGGACTCACAACGACGCACTGATGACGATCCCCGCTTTCGATTTTTCGATCTGACACCCGATCATCCGGAGAGATTTGCGGACGATCTCGACCGTCGATTTGCAAACGGAGCCCGATCGCCACAAAACCAGTGCCATCGTGAAGCTTGAGCTGAGGAGAGTCGGGATACGTCCTCCGATCGTCCATCCTCCGCCGGATCTCGCCGGAAAAACCCAAAAAACGCGGCTGCCTCCACTTTGCCGGAACTCTCTCCTCCGGCCACCAAAACCGACCGCTATCAAAAGGAAGTTTCCAAGGGGAGCCGATCGCCACCAAGATCGGCCGGAACGGCCGAACGACGCCGAAGCCGCCACATCGCCGCGCGATTCGGCCGCCGACGCCGCCACCGCCTCCACCGCCACCATTGCGCTGCTGCCGCCCTTCCGACGCCAATGCCGCCTCCCTGGGTCTCCACCATGGACGGCGACGCCTCTCTCTCTCCTCCCTTTCTTCTTCTTCCTTCTTTCTTTTCTCTCTCCCCGATCCCATTTCTTTCAATATCGACATTAGGCCCCCGAACTTTTTCTTATTACAATTTGGTCCCTCAACTTCCTTAATTACTTACAATTCCATCCTGCAGAATTCCAATTTAACCCCCAAACTTCTTTTTAGCCTTTCAATTAAGCCCCTAACTATTTAATTTGGGCCAAATCTGAATTATTGAAAATACACAATTACACAAATACCCCTGACCGACATAATTATTTACAAAAATACCAAACTCACAAATTTCCATTAAAACCCCATAAAAATAACATTATACTTTCAATCCTTATTCCAAAATAAATTTCCAATTTAGTCCTAACACATAATTAAATTAAATAATCAAATTCCAACTTAAAATTTAATACTACTAATCAATTATAATACCAATTTTTCCAAAATTCTTTTATAAAAACATCCTTTATAATTTCTTCCAAAATTTTTCAATATATAATTTTACTTATATAAATATGCATTTGGGAAAATTTTGAATAACCAAAATATAATCATTTCTCAAATAATTTACTTGAATAATTTCTTAAAATTTCAAACTAATTGGGTATAGAAAATAACTCATTTATTTGATTAATATTAAATTTTTCATTAAATCATTTCAAATTAAACCCAATAAAAATAAAGCTAAAATTAACTTAAATATGAGAAAAAACCCTTTAAATGGGTTAATTTTATAATATGAGAAAACAACCCCATAAAAGGTGTTTATTTGTCGATATAAGAAAATAACCCCTTAAAACGTGTATATTTATGAATTTGAGAAACAACCTCATAATAGTGTTAATTATTTAATATGAGAAAAAGACCCCGAAAAAGTGGTATATTCATCGATATAAGAAAATAACCCTGTAAAATGTGTATATTTATGAATCTGAAAAAACAACCTCGTAAAAGTAATGTAATTGCGAATCTAAGAAAATAACCTCGTAGAAGAGGTAAATTTTTAATGTGAGAAAATAACCCTATAATACAGGGATATTTATTAATTTGAGAAAAAAAACCTCGTAATTTTGGTGTACTAGTGAGTATGAGAAAACAAACCCTTAAATGGGTTAAATTAATAATATGAGAAAACAATCCCGTAAATGGGGTATATTTGTCGATATAAGAAAATAACCCTGTAAAACGTGTATATTTATGAATCTGAGAAAACAACCACATAAAAGTAGTGTAATTGAGAGTTTGAGAAAACAGTCTATTAGAAGGGATAATCTTTTTAATGTGAGAAAACAACCCCGTAATACGGGGATATTTATCAATCGGAGAAAATAACCCCGTAATTTTGGTATATTTGTGAGTATGAGAAAAGAACTCCTTAAATGGGTTAATTTTATAATATGAGAAAACAACCCCATAAAAGGTGTTTATTTGTCGATATAAGAAAATAACCCCTTAAAACGTGTATATTTATGAATTTGAGAAACAACCTCATAATAGTGTTAATTATTTAATATGAGAAAAAGACCCCGAAAAAGTGGTATATTCATCGATATAAGAAAATAACCCCGTAAAATGTGTATATTTATGAATCTGAAAAAACAACCTCGTAAAAGTAATGTAATTGCGAATCTAAGAAAATAACCTCGTAGAAGAGGTAAATTTTTAATGTGAGAAAATAACCCTATAATACAGGGATATTTATTAATTTGAGAAAAAAAACCTCGTAATTTTGGTGTACTAGTGAGTATGAGAAAACAAACCCTTAAATGGGTTAAATTAATAATATGAGAAAACAATCCCGTAAATGGGGTATATTTGTCGATATAAGAAAATAACCCTGTAAAACGTGTATATTTATGAATCTGAGAAAACAACCACATAAAAGTAGTGTAATTGAGAGTTTGAGAAAACAGTCTATTAGAAGGGATAATCTTTTTAATGTGAGAAAACAACCCCGTAATACGGGAATATTTATCAATCGGAGAAAATAACCCCGTAATTTTGGTATATTTGTGAGTATGAGAAAAGAACTCCTTAAATGGGTTAATTTTATAATATGAGAAAATAACTCGTAAAAGGGGTATATTTATCAATATAAGAAAATAACCTGTAAAGTTGTATATTTATAAATATAAGAAAATAATCCCGTAAAATGTGTATGTTTATGAATATGAAAAAATAACCCCGTAAAAGTAGTGTAATTGCAACTCTGAGCAAACAGCCTCGTAGAAGGGGTAAATTTTTAATATGAGAAAACAACCCCGTAATACAGGAATATTTATCAATCGGAGAAAATAACCCCATAATTTTGGTATATATGTGAGTGTGATAAAATAACCCCTTAAATGGGTTAATTTTGTAATATGAGAAAACAATTGCGTAGAAAGGGGTATATTTGTCAATATAAGAAAATAACCCCATAAAGTGATATATTTATATATATATATGAAAGTAATCCCATAAAACATGTATATTTACGAATATGAGAAAACAACACTGTAAAAGAAGTGTAATTGCAAGTCTGAGAAAACAGCCTCGTAGAAGGGGTAAATTTTTTACATATGAAAAAATAACCCCGTAATACGGGGATATTTATCAATCGGAGAAAATAATCCCGTAATTTTTGTATATTTGTGAATATGAGAAAATAACCCTTAAATGGGTTAATTTTATAATATGAGAAAACAACCCCGTAAGAAGATGTATATATTTGTCCATATAAGAAAATAACCTAGTAAAACGTGTATATTTATAAATTTAAGAAAACAACCACAAAATAGTGCTAATAATCTAATATGAGAACATTATCTCGTAAAAATGACATATTTTTCAATATAAGAAAATGACCTCGTAAAGGTGGTATATTTCTCAATATAAGAATATAACCCCGTAAAATGTGTATATTTCTGAATCTGAGAAAACAATCCTATAAAAGTAGTGTAATTGCGAGTATGAGATAACAGCCTCGTACAAGGGGTAAAATTTTTAATATGAGGAAACAATCCCGTAATACAGGGATATTTATCAATCGGAGAAAACAATCCCGTAGTTTTGGTATATCTGTGAGTATGAGAAAATAATCCCTTAAATGGGTTAATTTTATAATATGAGAAAACAATCCCGTAAAAAGGGTATATTTATATATATAAGAAAATAAACTCGTTAAATGTGTATATTTATGAATTTGAAAAAATAGCCCCATAATAATGCTAATAATTTAATATGAGAAAACGATCCCGTAAAAGTGGTATAATTATCAATAAAAGAAAATAACCCTGTAAAACGTGTATATTTATGAATCTAAAAAAATAACCCTGTAAAAGTAGCATAATTGCAAGTCTAAGAAAACAGCCACTTAGAAAGGATAAATTTGTAATATGAGAAAACAACCCCGTAATATGAGGATATTTATCAATCAGAGAAAATAACTCCATAATTTTGGTATATTTGTGAGTATGAGAAAACAACTCCTTAAATTGGTTAATTTTATAATATAAGAAAAAACCCCGTAAAAGGGGTAAATTTGTCAATATAAGAAAATAACCCCGTAAAAGTGGTATATTTACTAATATGATAAAACAAACTCGTAAAAATAGTGTAATTGTTAGTCTAAGAAAACAGCTTCGTAGAAGGGGTAAATTTTTTAATGTGAGAAAACAACCCCATAATACGGGGATATTTATTAATCGGAGAAAATAACCCCGTAATTTTGGTATATTTGTGAGTATGAAAAAACAACCCCTTAATAGTGCTAATAATCTAATATGAGAAAACGACCCCTAAAAGTAGTATATTTATCAATAATAAGAAAATAACCCCATAAAACGTATATATTTATGATTCTCAGAAAATAACGCTGTAAAAGTAGTGTAAGAGTCTGAGAAAACAACCTCGTAAAGGGGTAAATTGTTAATATGAGAAAACAACCCCCTAATACGGGGATATTTATTAATCGGAGAAAATAACTGCATAATTTTAGTATATTTGTGAGTATGAGAAAACAACCCCTTAAATGGATTAATTTTATAATATGAAAAAATAATCCCGTAAAAGGGGTACATTTGTTGATATAAGAAAATAACCCCATAAAACGTGGATATTTATGAATTTGAGAAAACAACATCGTAAAAGTAGTGTAATTGCGAGTCTGAGAAAATAGCCTCGTAAAAGGGGTAAATTTTTAATATAAGAAAACAACTCCGTTAGAAGGGTATATTTATAAATATTAGAAAATAACCCTATAATACGGGAATAATTATCAATTGGAGAAAACAACCCCGTAATTTTGGTATATTCGTGAGTATGAGAAAATAACTCCTTAAATGGGTTAATTTTATAATATGAGAAAACAACCTTGTAAAAGGGGTATATTTGTCAATATAAGATAATAACTCCATAAAACATGTATATTTATTAATATAAGAAAATAACCCCATAAAACGTGTATATTTATGAATTTTAGAAAACAACCCCAGAATAGTGCTAATTATTTAATATGAGAAAACGACCCTGTAAATGTGGTATATTTATCAATATATGAAAACAACTCTGTAAAAAATATTTATTTATGAATATGAGAAAATAGCCTCGTAAAAATAGTGTAATTGCAAGTCTGAGGAAATAGCCTCATAGAGGGGGTAAATTTGTTAATATGCGAAAACAACCTCATAATTCGGGGATATTTGTCAATCAGAGAAAATGACCCCGTAATTTTGGTATATGAGTATGAGAAAATAACCCTTTAAATGGGTTAATTTTATAATTTGAGAAAAAAATTCCATAAGAGGGGTATATTTGTCAGTATAAGAAAATAAGCCCGTAAAGTGGCATATTTATATATATAACAAAATAACCCCGTGAAACATGTATATTTATGAGTATGAGAAAACAATCCCATAAAAATTGTGCAATTGCGAGTCTTAGAAAATAGCCTCGTAGAAGGGGTAAAGTTTTTAATATGAGAAAGCAATCCTGTAATGCAGGGATATTTATCAATCGGAGAAAATGACCCCGTAATTTTGGTAGTTTTGTGAGTATGAGAAAACAACCCCTTAAATCGGTTAATTTTATAATATGAGAAAGCAACCCCGTAAAAGAGGTATATTTGTCTATATAAGAAAATAACCTCGTACAATGTGTATATTTATAAATTTGAGAAAACAACCCCATAATAGTGCTAATAATTTAATACGAGAAAATGACCTTATAAAAAAGTGGTATATTTGTCAGTATAAGAAAATGACCCTGTAAAGGTGGTATATTTCTCAATATAAGAAAATAACCACGTAAAACGTGAATATTTATGAGTATGAGAAAACAACACATAAAGTAGTATAATTGCAAGTGTGAGAAAACAGCCTCGTAGAAAGAGTAAATTTTTTAATATGAGAAAACAACCACGTAAGAGGGGTATATTTATAAATATTAAAAAATAACCCCGTAATACGAGGATATTCATCAATTGGAGAAAATAACCCCGTAATTTTGGTATATTTGTGAGTATGAGAAAATAACCCCTTAAATGGATTAATTTTATAATATGAGAAAACAAGCCCGTAAAAGGAGTATATTTATCGATATAAGAAAATAACTCTGTAAAATGTGAATGTGTATATTTATGAATATGAGAAGAGAACCCCGTCAAAGTAGTGTAATTGTGAGTCTGAAGAAATAGTCTCGTAGAGGGGGTAAATTTTTTAATATGAGAAAACAACCCCGTAATACGGGGATATTTATCAATCGGAGAAAATAACCCCATAATTTTGGTATACTTGTTAGCATGAGAAAACAATTCCTTAAATGGGTTAATTTTATAATATGAGAGAACAACCCTATAAAAGGAGTATATTTGTCAATATAAGAAAATAACCATGTAAAACATGTATACTTATTAATATAAGAAAATATCCCCCTAAAACGTGTATCTTGATGGATTTGAGAAAACAACCCCATAATAGTGCTAATAATTTAATATAAGAAACGACTCCGTAAAAGTGATATATTTATCAGTATAAGAAAATAAACCCCGTAAAAGTAGTATAATTGCAAGTCTGAGAAAACATCCTCGTAGAAGGGGTAAATTTTTAATATGAGAAAATAAACCCCTAATACGGAGATATTTATCAATCGGAGAAAATAACCCCATAATTTTGGTATATTTGTGAGTATGAAAAAACAACCCCTTAAATAGGTTAATTTTATAATATGAGAAAACAATCTTGTAGATGAGGTAGATTTGTCGATATAAGAAAATAACCCCAAAAAATTTGTATATTTATGAATCTCAGAAAGCAACACCGTAGAAGGGGTAAATTTTTTAATATGAGAAAACAACCCCGTTAGAGGGGTGTATTTATAAATATGAAAACAACCCCGTAATACGGGGATAATTATCAATCGGAGAAAATAACCCCTTATTTTTGGTATATTTGTGAGTATGAGAAAATAACCCCTTAAATGTGTTAATTTTATAATTTGAGAAAAGAACCCCATAAAAAGAGTATATTTGTCGATATAAGAAAATAATTTCGTAAAATGCGTAAATTTATGAATTTGAGAAAACAAACCCATAATAGTGCTAATAATTTAATATATGAAAACAACCCCGTAAAATTGTTATATTTATCAATATAAGAAAATAACTCCATAAAATGTGTATATTTATGAATCTGAGGAAATAACCCCATAAAAGTAGTGTAATTGCGTGTCTGAGGAACCAACATCGTAGAGGGGGTAAATTTTTTAATATGAGAAAACAACACCGTAATACGGGGATATTTATCAATAGGAGAAGATAACCCCGTAATTTTTGTATATTTATGAGTATGAGAAAACAACACCTTAAATGGGTTAATTTTATAATATAAGAAAACAACCCCATAAAAGGGGTATATTTGTCAATATAAGAAAATAACCCTGTAAAACGTGTATATTTATTAATATAAGAAAATAGCCCCATAAAACATGTATATTTATAAATTTAAGAAAACAACCCCAAAATAGGGCTAATAATTTAAATTGACAAAAGGATCCCGTAAAAGTAATATATTTATCAATATAAGAAAATAACCCCGTAAAATGTGTATATTTATGAATCTCAGAAAAATACCCCGTAGAAGTAGTGTAATTGTAAGTCTCAGAAAATAGCCTCATGGAAGTGATAAATTTTTAATATGAGAAAACAATCCCTTAATACGAGAATATTTATCAATGAGAAAACAACCCCTTAAATGGGATAATTTTATAATATGAGAAAACAACCCCGTAAAAGTGGTATATTTATCAATAAAAGATAATAACCTCGTAAAACGCATGTATTTATAAATTTGAGAAAATAATCCCGTAAAAGTAATGTAATTGCGAGTCCAAGAAAACAGCCTCGTATAACGGGTAAATTTTTTAATATGAGAAAACAACCTAATAGAAAGGGTAAATTTTTTAATATGAGAAAACAACCCCGTAAGAATTGTATATTTATAAATATTAGAAAACAACCCCATAATATGGAGAAATTTATCAATTGGAGAAAATAACCCCATAATTTTTGTATATTTGTGAGTATGAGAAAACAACCCCTTAAATGGGTTAATTTTATAATATGAGAAAACAACCCCGTGAAACGAATATATTTGTCAATATAAGAAAATAACCCCGTAAACGTGTATATTTATCATTATAAGAAAATAACCGCATAAAACGTATATATTTATGAATTTTAGAAAACAACTCCATAGTAGTGCTAATAATTTAATATGAGAAAACAACCTCGTAAAAGTAGTATATTTATCAATATAAGAAACTAACCCCACAAAATGTGTATATTTATGAATCGGAGAAACATACCCCATAAAAGTAGTGTAATTGCAATTATGAGAAAACAGCCTCGTGGAAGTGGTAAATTTTTAAAATGAGAAAACAACCCTCTAATACGTTAACCCCGTAAAATGTATACATTTATGAATTTTAGAAAATAACTCTAGAATAGTGCTAATAATATAATATGAGAAGATGACCCCGTAAAAGTGGTATATGTATCAATATAAGAAAACAACCTCGTAAAACATGTATATTTATGAATCTGAGAAAACAACTCCGTAAAAGTAGTGTGATTGCAAGTCTGAGAAAATATTCTCGTAGAAGAGGTAAAATTTTTAATATGAGAGAACAATTTCGTAATACAGGAATATTTATCAATCGGAGAAAATAACCCTGTAATTTTAGTATATTTGTAAGTATGAGAAAGCAACTCCTTAAAAGGGTTAATTTTATAATATGAAAAATATAACCCCGTAAAAGTGGTATATTTGCCAATATAAGAAAATAACCCCGTAAAAGTGGTATATTTATCAATATAAGAAAATAGCGCTATAAAACGTGTATATTTATAAATTTAAGAAAACAACCCCGTAAAAGTAGTGTAATTGCGAGTCTGAGAAAATAGCCTCGTAAAAGTGGTTAATTTTTTAATATGAGAAAGTAACCCCATAATATGGGGATATTTATCAATTGGAGAAAATAACCCTGTAATTTTGATATATTTGTGAGTATGAGAAAACAACTCCTTAAATGGGATAATTTTATAAAATGAGAAAACAATCCCGTAAAAGGGGTATATTTGTCGATATAAGAAAATATCCCCAGAAAATATGTATATTTATGAATTTGAGAAAACAACCCCATAATAGTGCTAATAATTTAATATGATAAAAATGATCCTGTAAAAGTGGTATATTTATCAATATAGGAAGGTAACCTCGTAAAATGTATATATTTATGAATCTGAGAAAATAACCCCATAAAAATTATGTAATTGCGAGTATGAGAAAATAGCCTCGTACTAGAGGTAAATTTTTAATATGAGAAAACAACCCCATAATACAGGGATATTTATCAATCGGAGAAAATAACCCTATTATTTTAGTATATTTGTGAGTATGAGAAGACAACCCCTTAAATGGGTTAATTTTATAATATGAGAAAACAACCCCGTAAAAGGGGTATATGTGTCAACATTAGAAAATAACCCCATAAAACGTGTATATTTACAAATTTGAGAATACAACACCGTAAAATATGTATATTTATGAATCTAAAAAAACAACCTTGTAAAAGTAGTGTAATTGCGAGCCTAAGAAAATAGCCTTGTAGAATGGGTATATTTTATAATATGAGAAAACAGCCTCGTCGAAGGGTAAATATTTTCATATGTGAAAACAACCCCGTAATACAAGGATATTTATGAATCTGAGGAAATAACCCCGTAATTGTAGTATATTTATGAGTCTGAGAAAAAATTCTTTAAATGGGTTAATTTTATAATATGAGGAAATAATACCGTAAAACGTGTATATTTATGAATATGAGAAAACAACCTAATAATAGTGCTAATAATTTAATATGAGAAAATGACTCTGGAAAAGTGGTATATCAATCGGAGAAAATAACCCCGTAATTTTGGTATATTTGTTAGTATGAGAAAATAACTCCTTAAATGGGTTAATTTTATAATATGAGAAAACAACCCTGTAAAAGGGGTATATTTGTCAATATAAAAAATTAACCCCATAAAGTGGTATATTTATATATATAAAAAATAATCCCATAAAACGTGTATATTTATTAATATGAAAAGACAACCCCGTAAAAGTAGTGTAATTGCGAGTTTGAGAAAACAACCTCGTAGAAGGGGTAAATTTTTAATTTGAGAAAACAACCCCGTAATATAGGGATATTTATCAATCGGAGAAAATAATCCCATAATTTAGGTATATGTGTGAGTATGAGAAAATAACCCCTTAAATGGGTTAATTTTATAATATGAGAAAACAACCGCGTAGAAAGGGGTATATTTGTCAATATAAGAAAATAATCCCGTAAAGTGGTATATTTATATATATATATGTATATATGTATATATATATATATATATATATCAATCGGAGAAAATAACCCCGTAATTTTGGTATATTTGTTAGTATGAGAAAATAACTCGTTAAATGGGATAATTTTATAATATGAGAAAACAACCCTGTAAAAGGGGTATATTTGTCAATATAAAAAAATAACCCCATAAAGTGGTATATTTATATATATAAAAAATAATCCCATAAAATGTGTATATTTATTAATATGAAAAGACAACCCCGTAAAAGTAGTGTAATTGCGAGTTTGAGAAAACAACCTCGTAGAAGGGGTAAATTTTTAATTTGAGAAAACAACCCCGTAATATAGGGATATTTATCAATCGGAGAAAATAATCCCATAATTTAGGTATATGTATGAGTATGAGATAATAACCCCTTAAATGGGTTAATTTTATAATATGAGAAAACAACCGCGTAGAAAGGTGTATATTTGTCAATATAAGAAAATAATCCCGTAAAGTATATATATATATATATATATATATATATATATACATATATATATGAAAATAACCCCATAAAACATCTATATTTATGAATATGAGAAAACAACCCCGTAAAAGTAGTGTAATTGCGAGTATGAGAAAACAGGCTCGTAGAAGGGGTATATTTTTCACATATGAAAAATATAACCCTGTAATACGGGGATATTTATCAATCGGATAAAATAATCCCGTAATTTTTGTATATTTGTGAATATGAGAAAACAACCCTTTAAATGAGTTAATTTTATAATATGAGAAAATAACCCCGTAAAAGACGTATATATTTGTCCATATAAGAAAATAACCTCGTAAAACTTGTATATTTATAAATTTAAGAAAACAACCCTAGAATAGTGCTAATAATTTAATATGAGAAAATGACCTCATAAAAATGGCATATTTCTCAATATAAGAAAATGATGTAGTAAATGTGGTATATTTCTCAATATAAGAATATAACCCCATAAAATGTGTATATTTATGAATTTGAGAAAATAATCCCGTAAAAGTAGTGTAATTGCGAGTATGAGATAACAGCCTCGTACAAGGGATACATTTTTTAATATGAGAAAACAACCCCATAAGAGGAGTATATTTATAAATATTAGAAAATAACCCCGTAATACTGGGATATTTATCAATCGGAGAAAGCTACCCCGTAATTTTGGTATATTTGTGAGTATGAGAAAACAATCCCTTAAATGGATTATTTTTATAATATGAGAAAACAACCTCGTATAAGTTATATATTTGCCAATATAAGAAAATAACTTCGTAAAACGTGTATATTTATGATTTCGAGAAAACTAACACCATAATAGTGCTAATAATTTAGTATGAGAAAATGATCTCATAAAAGTTGTATATTTATGAAAATAAGAAAATAATCCCGTGAAAATATGTATATTTATGAACCTCAGAAAACAACCCCGTAAAAGTATTGTAATTGCGAGTATAAGAAAACAGCCTTGAAGAACGGGGATATTTATGAATCTAAGGAAATAAAAGTATGAGAAAACAACCCCTTAAATGGATTAATTTTATAATATGAGAAAACAACCCCATAAAAGGAGTATATTTGTCGATATAACAAAATAACTTTGTAAAATATGTATATTTATGAATTTGAGAAAACAACCACATAATAGTGCTAATAATTTAATATGAGAAAATGATCCCGTAAAAGTGGTATATTTATCAATATAAAAAAATAACCTTGTAAAATATGTATATTCATGAATTTGCAAAAATAATCTCGTAAAAGTAGTGTAATTGCGAGTCTGAGAAAACAGCCTCGTAGAAGGGATAAATTTTTTAATATGAGAAAACAACGCCCTAACACGAGGATACTTATCAACCGGAGAAAATAACCCCGTAATTTGGTCTATTTGTGAGTAGGGGAACACCATCCCTTAGATGGATTAATTTTATAATATGAGAAAACAACCCCGTAAAAGGGGTATATTTGTGAGTATAAGAAAATAACCCCGTAAAGTGGTATATTTATATATAAACGAAAATAATTCCATAAAACGTGTATATTTTTAATATGATAAAATAACCCCGTAAAAGTAGTGTAATTGCGAGTTTGAGAAAACAGCATCGTAGAAGGGGGTAAATTTTTTAATATGAGAAAAAAACCATAATAATGCTAATAATTTAATATGAGAAAATAACTCGGTAAAAGTGGTATATTTATCAATATAAAAAAATAACTTCGTAAAACGTGTATATGTATGAATATGAGAAAATAACCTCGTCAAATTAGTGTAATTGCTAGTTTAAGAAAACAGCCTCGCAGAAGGGGTAAATTTTTTAACATGAGAAAACAACCTCGTAAGAGGAGTATATTTATAAATATTAAAAAACAATCCTGTAATACGGTGAAATTTATGAACTTGAGAAAATAATCCCGTAATTTTGGTATATTTATGAGTATTATAAAACAACCCTTTAAATGGGTTAATTTTATAATATGAGAAAACAACCCCGTAAAAGGGGTTTATGTGTCAAAATAAGAAAATAACCCCGTAAAACGTTTATATTTATGAATATGAGAAAACAACCCTATAATAGTGCTAATAATTTAATATGAGAAAATGACCCCGTAAAAGTGGTATATTTATCAATAAGAAAATAACACCCTAAAACGTGTATATTTATAAATCTGAGAAAACAACCACATAAAAGTAGTGTAATTGCGAGTGTAAGAAAATAACCTCGTAGAAAGGGTAAATATTTTAATATGAGATAACAACCCCGTAAGAGGGGTATATTTATAAATATTAGTAAACAACCCCATAATACGGGGATAATTTTGGTATATTTGTGAGTACGAGAAAACAACCCCTTAAATGGATTAATTTTATAATATGAGAAAACAATCTCGTAAAAGGGGTATACTTGTCAATATAAGAAAATAACCTCGTAAAAAAGTTGTATATTCATCTATGTAAGAAAATAATTTCGTAAAATGTGTATATTTATGAATATGAGAAAACAACCCCGTAAAAGTAGTGTAATTGCAAGTATGAGAAAACAGCCTCGTAGAAGGGGTAAAATTTATAATATGAGAAAATGACCACGTAGAAGGGTATGTTTATAAATATTAGAAAACAACCCCGTAATACGGGGATATTTATCGATCAGAGAAAGTAATCCCGTAATTTTGGTATATTTGTGAGTATGAGAAAACAACCCCTTAAATGGGTTAATTTTTATAATATGAGAAAAAACCCCGTAGAAGGGGTATATTTGTCAACATAAGAGAATAACCCTGTAAAACATAGATATTTATGAATTTGAGAAAACAATACTATAATAGTGCTAATAATTTAATATGAGAAAACGACCCCATAAAACGTGTATATTTATGAATTTGAAAAAATAACCCCATAAAAGTAGTGTAATTGCGAGTATGTGAAAACAGCTTCGTAGAATTGGTAAATTTTTTAATATGAGAAAACAACCCTGTAATATGGGGATATTAATCAATCGGAAAAAATAACCCCAAAATTTTGGTATATTTGTGAGTATGAGAAAATAACCTCTTAAATGGGTTGGTTTTATAATATGAGAAAACAACCTCGTAAAAGGGGTATATTTGTAAACATAAGAAAACAACCCCATAAAACGTATATTTATGAAATTAAGAAAACAACCCCATAATACTGCTAATAATTTAATATAAGAAAATGACCTCGTAAAAGTGGTATATTTATCAATATAAGAAAATAATCTCGTAAAATGTGTATATTTATTACTCTTAAAAAATAACACCGTAAAAGTAGTGTAATTGCGAGTATGAGAAAACAGCCTCGCAGAAGGGGTAAATTTTTTAATATGAGAAAGCAGCCTCGTAGAAGGAGAAAATTTTTTAACATGAGAAAACGACCTTGTAATACGGGGATATTTATCAATCGAAGAAAATAACCCCATATTTTTGGTATATTTGTGAGTATGAGAAAACAACCATGTAATAGGGTTATATTTGTCAATATAAGAAAATAACCCCACAAAAGTAGTATATTTATCAATATAAAAAATAACCCCGTAAAATGTGTATATTTATGAATATGAGAAAATAATTCTGTAAAAATAATATAATTGCGAGTATGATAAAACAACCTCGTACAATGGGTGAATTTTTTAATATGAGAAAATAACCCCGTAATATCGAGATATTTATCAATTGAAGATAGTAACCCGGTAATTTTGGTATATTTGTGAGTGTAAGAAAACAATCCCTTAAATGAGTTAATTATATAATATGAGAAAACAACCTCGTAAAAGAGATATATTTGTTCATATAAGAAATTAACCCCGTATAATGTGTATATTTACAAATTTTAGAAAACAACCCCAAAATAGTGCTAATAATTTAATATGAGAGAACTACCCGTAAAGTGGTATATTTCTCAATATAAGAAAAATAATTCCCTAAAATGTGTACATTTATGAATCTGAGAAAACAACCCATAAAAGTAGTATAATTGGAGTCTGAGAAAACAACCCCGTAATACGAGGATATTTATCAATCGGAGAAATAAACCCTGTAATTTTAGTGTATTTGTTAGTATGAGAAAATATCCCCTTAAATGGATTAATTTTATAATATGGGAAAACAACACCGTAAAAGGGGTATATTTATCAATATAAGAAAACAACCCCGTAAAACGTATATATTTATGAATTTGAGAAAACAACACCATAATAGAGCAAATAATTTAGTATGATAGGATGACCCGTAAAAGTGGTATATTTTTCAATGTAAGAAAATAACCACCGTAAAACGTGTATATTTATGAATTTGAAAAAACAACCCCGTAAAAATAGTGTAATTGTGTGTCTGAGAAAAAACAACCTCGTACAAGGGGTAAATTTTTTAATATGAGAAAACCCCGTAATACCGGGATATTTATCAATTGAAGATAGTAACCCCTTAAATGGGTTATTTTATAATATGAGAAAACAACCCCGTAAAAGGGGTATATTTGTCCATATAAGAAATTACCTATAAAATGTGTATATTTATAAATTTGAGAAAACAACCCCATAATAGTGCTAATAATTTAATATGAGATAACGACCCCGTAAAAGTAGTATATTTCTCAATATAAGAAAATAACCCCGTAAAACGTGTATATTTATGAATCTGAGTAAACAACACCGTAAAAGTAGTGTAATTGCGAGTTGGAGAAAACAGCCTCGTAGAAGGGGTAAATCTTTTGATATGAGAAAACAATCCCATAATACAGAGATATTTATCAATCGGAGAAAATAACCCCGTAATTTTTGTATTTTTGTGAGTATGAGAAACAACCCCCATGCTGCGGCACTCCGCCACCACCATATTTGATTCCTCCATAGCCTTTTCCTAACAATCTATCAGCCCTAATACATGTTTTGTATGTGCGCAAATGTTGGGTTTCTATGTTGCATACCCATATTAGTGGAATTCAATGATGTTGTTGTCCCATATTTCGCCTTTGTGCCTCCTTTGGGACAATCGGTGGTTGTAAGATTCTCTGACATTGCCATTCGCGTTCATATCCCAAGAGGGAACCCTCGAGACCTTGATGTTGTCCTTAAATGGGTTAATTTTATAATATGAGAAAACAACCTCGTAAAAGGGGTAGATTTGTCAATATAAGAAAATAACCCTGTAAAACGTTTATATTTATGAATTTGAGAAAACAACACCATAATAGAGCTAATAATTTAGTATGAGAAGACGACCTTGTAGAAGTGGTATATTTGTCAATATAAGAAAATAACCCCGTAAAACTTGTATATTTATGAATCTGAGAAAACAACCCCGTAAAAGTAGTATAATTGCAAGTCTAAGAAAACAGCTTTGTAGAATGGATAAATTTTTTAATATGAGAAAACAGCCTCGTAGAAGGGGTAAATTTTTTAATATATGAAAACAATCCCGTCATACGGGGATATTTATGAATTTGAGGAAATAACCCCGTAATTATAATATATTTGTGAGTATGAGAAAACAACCCCTTAAATGTGTTAATTTTATAATATGAGAAAATAACCCCGTAAAAAGGGTATATTTGTCGATATAGGAAAATAACCCCATAAAATGTGTATATTTATAAATTTGAGATAACAACCCCATAATAGTGCTAATAATTTAATATAAAGAAACGACCCTATAACAGTGATATATTTATCAATATAAGAAAATAACCCCGTAAAATGTGTATATTTATGAATATGAGAAAATAACCCAGTAAAAGTAGTGTAATTACGAGTTTGAGAGAACAGACTCGTAGAAGGGGTAAAAGTAGTGTAATTGCGAGTCTCAGAAAACAACCTTGTAGAAGGAGTAGATTTTTTAATATAAGTAAATAACCCCGTAAAAGATATATATTTATAATCTCAGAAAACAACTCCGTAAATGTAGTGTAATTGCGAGTATGAGAAAACAGCCTCATAGAAATGGTAAATTTTTTAATAAGAGAAAATAACCCCGTAAAAGGGTTATGTTTATAAATATTAGAAAACAACCCCGTAATACGTGGATATTAATCAATAGGAGAAAATAACACTGTAATTTTGGTATATTTGTGAATATGAGAAAACAACCCCTTAAATGGGTTAATTTTATAATATAAGAAAACAACCCCATTAAAGGGTTATATTTGTCAATAAAAGAAAATAACCCCGTAAAATATGTATATTTATGAATTTGAAAAAATATCCCGAGAATAGTGCTAATAATTTAATATGAGAAAACGACCCGTAAAAGTGGTATATTTCTCAATATAAGAAAATAACCTCGTAAAACGTGTATATTTATGAATTTGAGAAAATAACTCCATAAAAGTAGTGTAATTGCGAGTCTGAGAAAACAGCCTCGTAGAAGGGGTAAATTTTTTAATATGGAAAAAAACCCGTATGAGGGGTATATTTGTCAACATAAGAAAATAACCTCATAAAACATATATATTTATAAATTTGAGAAAACAACATCGTAAAACATGTATATTTATGAATCTGAGAAAACAACTGTAAAAGTAGTATAATTGAGAGTCTAAGAAAACAATCTTGTAGAACGAGTAAATTTTTTAATAAGAGAAAACAGCCTCGTAGAAGGGGTAAATTTTTTAATGTGGAAACAACCCCGTAATATGAGGATATTTATGAATCTGAGAAAATAACCTCGTAATTGTGGTATATTTGTGAGTATGAGAAAACAATCCTTTAAATCGATTAATTTTATAATATGAGAAAACAACCCCGTAAAAGGGTATATTTGCCAATATAAGAAAAAAAACCCCTTAAAACGTATATATTTATGAATTTGAGAAGACAACCCCATGATAGTGCTAATAATTTAATATGAGAAAACGACCCCCGTAAAAGTGGTACATTCATCAATATAAGAAAATAGCCCCGTAAAATGTGTATATTTTTGAGAAAATAATCCCGTAAAAGTAGTGTAATTGCGACTCTGAGAAAACAGCCTTGTAGAAGGGGTAAACTTTTTAATATGAGAAAACAAGCCCATAATACATGGATATTTATCAATCTGAGAAAATAACCCCGTAATTTTGGTGTATTTGTGAGTATAAGAAAATAACCCCTCAAATGGGTTAATTTTATAATATGAGAAAATAATCCCATAAAAAGGGGTATATTTGTCAACATAAGAAAATAACCCCATAAAGCGTGTATATTTATAAATTTGAGAAAACAACAACGTAAAACATGTATATTTATGAATATGAGAAAACAACCCCGTAAAAGTAGTGTAATTGAGAGTCTAAGAAAATAGCTTTGTAGAATAGGTAAATTTTTTAATAAGAGAAAACAGCCTCGTAGAAGGGGTAAATTTTTTAATATGTGAAAACAACCCCGTAATATGGGGATATTTATAAATATGAGGAAATAACCCCGTAATTGTTGTATATTTGTGAGTATGAGAAAACAAACCTTTAAATGGGTTAATTTTATAATTTGAGAAAACAACTCCATAAAAGGGAATATTTATCGATATAAGAAAATAACTCCTTAAAACGTATATATTTATGAATTTGAGAAAACAACCCCATAATGGTGCTAATAATTTAATATGAGAAAATGACCCCATAAAAGTGGTATATTCATCAATATAAAAAATAGCCCCGTAAAATGTGTATATTTATGAATCCGATAAAACAATCTCGTAAAAGTAGTGTAATTGCGAGTTTGAGAAAATAGCCTCGTAGAAGGGGTAAATTTTTAATATAAGAAAACAACCCCATAATATAGGGATATTTATCAATCTAAGAAAATAACCCTGTAATTTTGGTGTATTTGTGAGTATAAGAAAATAACCTCTTAATTGCATTAATTTTATAATATGAGTAAACAATCTCATAAAAGGGATATATTTATCCATATAAGAAAATAACCTCGTAAGTCGAGTATATTTATGAATATGAGAAAACAACCCCGTAAAAGTAGTGTAATTGCGAGTCTGAGAAAACAGCCTCGTAGAAGGGGTAAATTTTTTAATATAGGAAAAAAACCCCGTATGAGGGGTATATTTATAAATATTAGAAATCAACCTTATAATATGGGGATATTAATTGTCACGACCCACCTATGGGCCCGTGACTGGCACTAGGGAATGGGTAGGCTTAAGGCCACCAAATCCCGTAGTAAGCCTGACTATTCATTATCTCAATCAAATTAAAATCCGAACTCAATCCAAAGCACTTTTTTTTCACAATTTAACCTTAAATCAATGGGTACTATAAATTAAATTCGGTTTGCTAGCATAATTAGGCGAGACTTGAATTTATATAAAATTACAAACTGATAAGTCTAAAATTTTCTACTGTGGAGAATCTAGAATATTTCAAGTCAAACATATCAAATTCAATTACATCAACCCGATGATGAATGAGTTGGGCTGCTAGATAAGAACTGTGGGAAGACTAACAATCACTTGAAAAACAGTGAAATTGAGACTGTTAGTCTCGAGACTGAGTTAAAATCATATATCCCAAAACGAATATAAATACCTCAATAAAATATTTTTTAATTAAAATAAAGTACGTGTCACGCTATGCTTCTGTAAAATAAAATATATTTTATTTCATCCTACGGGACGGAGTACCTCAGTAGAACCATAGTCTTAACACTAACATCTCGACAATATCTCATATGTGATTTAGTTCTCGAACCCGCCAAAGGGACAAAATCGTGAGGCCAGGGGAGGCCAAAGCAGACAATATCTCATATGTGATATGGTTCCGGGTCGTTACAACAACCCTCTAAAAGGGGTATATTTGTCCATATAAGAAAATAACCCTGTAAAATGTGTATATTTATAAATTTGGAAAAACAACCCCAGAATAGTGCTAATAATTTAATATGAGATAACGACCCCGTAAAAGTGGTATATTTCTTGAATATACAAAAATAACTCCGTAAAACGTGTATATTTATGAATCTGAGAAAACAACACCGTAAAAGTAGCATAATTGCGAGTCTGAGAAAACAGCCTCGTAGAAAGGGTAAATCTTTTATTATGAGAAAACAACCCTGCAATACGGGGATATTTATCAATTGGAGAAAATAACTCCGTAATTTTGGTATATTTATGGGTATGAGAAAATAACCCCCCATGCTGTGGCACTCCGTCACCACCACATTTGATGCCTCCACAGCCTTTTCCTAACAATCTATTAGCCTCAATACATGTTTTGTATGTGGGCAAATGTCGGGTTCTTGTGTTGCGTACCCATATTAGTGGAATTCAATGATGTTGTTGTCCCATATTTCACCTTTGTGCCTCCTTTGGCCAAACCAGTGGTTGTAAGACTCTCTGACACTGTTGTTTGCGCTCGTCTACTAGGAGGGAACCCTCGAGACCCTAATGTTGCCCTTAAATGGGTTAATTTTATAATATGAGAAAACAACCCCGTAAAAGGGGTATATTTGTCAATATAAGAAAATAACCCCATAAAACGTGTATATTTATGAATTTGAGAAAACAACACCATAATAGACCTAATAATTTAGTATGAGAAGTTGACCTTGTAAAAGTAGTATATTTATCAATATAAGAAAATAACCTCGTAAACGTGTATATTTATGAATCTGAGAAAACAACACCGTAAAAGTAGTGTAATTGCGAGTCTGAGAAAATAGCCTCGCAGAAGGGGTAATTGTTTTAATATGAGAAAGCAGCCTCGTAGAAGGGGTAAATTTTTTAATATGTGAAAACAATCGCGTAATACGGGGATATTTATGAATATGAGGAAATAACCCCGTAATTATGGTATATTTGCGAGTATGAGGAAACAACCCCTTAAATGTGTTAATTTTATAATATCAGAAAATAACCCCGTAAAAGGGGTATATTTATTAATATAAGAGAATAACCCCATAAAATGTGTATATTTATGAATTTGAGAAAACAACCCCATATTAGTGCTAATAATTTAATATGAGAAAACGACCCCGTAAAAGTGGTATATTTATCAATATAAGAAAATAACCCCGTAAAACCTGTATATTTATTGATGTGAATCCAAGTTTAAAGCTTAAAGAGATCCAAGATCCATTAATAGTACAAGAAGGCCCAATCACAAGGTCCAAATCCAAGAAGCTTCAATAAGACATATTGGGTTTAATTAGGGACATTTGGAAAGCCCAAGAATTTCAACCCAATAAGGCATACATGGAGGCCCAAGGAATAATATTTAACTTGGTTTTGTGTTAATAACAATTAGGGTTACATGTAGCCACCATATACAAGTTAATAGGGTAATTAATACCAAGTAATGGCTATCAATGTGGGTAGTGGTTATTAAGAGCCATCATATACAAGTTAATGGAGTAATTAATACCAAGTAATGGCTATTAGTGTGGGTAGTGGTTACTAAGGCCATTTAAGAGTAAAAGTAATCCTATGTGTGTGAGTCTATTTTAGTAATGTGTGCATGGACTTGTACTCTATATAAGCAAGTCCTTTTCTTTCTTTTGAGCATGATTGAATTTGATATATGAATTATAACTTTGTTTGAGTTTTATTGTGAGGAATTTTTTCTTTAATTTCTTGCTTGAACTTTGTGACTTATCAAGCTTTATTCTAGGTTGTGGTGTCAAAATCTAAATCTTTGTTTTCTTGTTATTTATCAAACTTTCTTGTTTGTGGCATAAGAGGAAATTCAAAGTCTATCTTAGTATCTTTATCCTTGTTGGTAAAAGGGTTAAGTAGCATCCATCTTCTTACTTCAATCTTTGAACGATCCGAGTTTGTGGATTAAATTAGTAATTTCTAGTTTTCTTCTAATTTAACTTATCATAGTATTTTTGCTATTGGGGAGTTAATTGATGAAACCTACAATTCTCATCATAAGTGGTATCAGAGCATTGGTTCAAGATTGAGGTTTGCGTATCCAAAACTATCTTTTAATTCTCAATATCTTGTGTTCATCTTATATTTTGCACCTTTTGCCACCTATTGTTCTTGTTATTATTTCTTTTTATCTTTATTCTTCTTATCTCAAGATTTTGTTTGCATACATATAAAAAAACAGAAGAAATTCGTCCATAAAAAAAAATTGTTATCTTTGATATTCTTGTGTTAGATCTCAAATTACATAAAAAAAAAGAAATTGACTCTTCATATTCCATTGAAATCTATCTTTATAATTCTGTCTCTTTGTGTTCTTTGATGATCTATCTTTGTTTTTCATTTCTATTAGCCTATTTGCTACAAATTGCTCATTTCTTTAAGCCTACCATATTATTTCTTGTTAGCCTACCTTTTCTTTTTTTATTTATCATTGATTACTACATTCTTGAAATTTTGTTTGATTGAGAAACTTAGTTCATCTAAGAAATCAAAAGGCAAATTTGAGAGGTGAAAGGCAAGAGTGTGAGATCATTAGAAAAAAAAAGCCCAAAATTGAGTGTAAACACGAGTGGTATGCATCAATTTTGAGTGAAACACGTGAGGGAGTGTTGTGAGATTGTCTCTTTCTATTTTCTTTTGTTAAAATTTTAGGTTTTACAATCATGTCAAAAGACACAAGTTCTTCTTCTACAAATGATCATGTGAACAATTCGAAAGAATGTTTAATATAATGGCGGGAGTCAATGAAAAATTGGAGAGGCATGATGGCATCCTTAACCAATTATAAGGAGCACCTAGACGAAGGAGAAGTCCACCAATTGACCAAAAGGACTATGAAGGAGAGGATGTTTTGGATGATGATCAAGTCACTTTAGTGGGACAACAAATCAATCCTAGGAGACAAGCTAGGAGAGGACATCCAAATGATGATGTTGATCACAACCTTGGAAGCATCAAAATGAAGATTCCTTCATTCCAAGGAAGAAATGATCCAGATGTATACCTTGAATGGGAGCGAAAAGTGGAGCTCATCTTCGAATGTCATAATTATTCGGAGGAGAAAAAGGTAAAACTTGCCGCTGTTGAGTTTAGTGATTATGCAATTATTTGGTGGGATCAATTTTGCAAGGAAAGACGTAGAAATGGAGAAAGACCCGTGGAGTCTTGGAGGGAAATGAAGAAAATCATGAGAAAGAGGTTTGTTCCAAGCCACTACTATAGAGAGCTTCATCAAAGGTTACAAACTCTAAATCAAGGATCCATGAGTGTGGAGGAGTATCACAAAGAAATGAAGAAGGCTATGATTAGAGCAAATGTGGTAGAAGATTATGAAGCTACCATGGCAAGGTTCTTAAGAGGGCTAAACAAAAACATTGTTGATGTTGTTGATTTGCAACATTATGTGGAGATTGAAGATATGGTGAATTTGGCCATGAAAGTGGAAAGGCAATTGAAAAGAAAGAGGTATGATTCTAAACCAAATATGGGTTCTTCTTCTTCTTGGAAAAATTCTTGGGGGAAAAATGATGATAAACCTTTTACTAAGTCAAAAGTGGAAGAAACTAAACCTAAAATTGACTTGGGTAATAAGGGAAAGGGTGAGAATCAACCAACCCAAACTACGAAAATCAAATGTTTTAAGTGTTTGGGTCATGGGCACATTGCTAGGGAATGTCCAAATAAGAAAGCTATGATTCTAAGGGATGGTGATATTGAGTCGGAGAGTGAGGGGGATAGTGATGATGATATGCCTTCTTTAGAAGATTGTAGTGATGTTGAATGTGCTAAGGGAGATAATCTTGTTGTTCAAAGAACATTGAGTTTGCAAAATAAACATGATGTCCATAGGGAGCAAAGGGAAAATTTGTTTCATACTCATTGTTTGATTTCTAACAAGTTGTGCAACATGATTATGGATAGTGGAAGTTGTACCAATGTAGCAAGCACTTTGCTAGTGGAGAAATTGAAGTTGCCTACTACCAAGCACCCAAGACCATACAAGTTGCAATGGCTTAATGAAAGTGGAGTTGTAAAGGTAAATAAGCAAGTTTTAGTTTCTTTTCAAATTGGTAGACATAAGGATGAGGTGTTGTGTGATGTGTTGCCAATGTTGGCCGGACATATGTTGTTGGGGAGACCTTGGCAATATGATAGAAGGGCTAGTCATGATGGATTAAAAAATATGTATACTTTGACTATGGATGGAAAAAGGTTTAACCTTGGACCATTAACTCCAAAAAAGATTTTTGAAGACCAAATGCGCATCAAGCAACAATATGAAGAAATGGGTTCTTCATTGGGAAATTCTTTGGGAAGGGAAACCTTTGAGAGTAAAGAAAAAGGTGAGATGAGTGAACTTAAAAATTCCAATTCTCTTGACCAAAATGGTAAACACATGGTAAGAGAAAACAAGGAAGGTTCAAATGAAAGAAAAATGAGTGTTTATGCAAAAACTAGTGATGTTAAGGAAGCTATGCTATTAAGGCAATACATGCTTGTACTTATGTACAAGGAGATTTTGCATATTTCTAACGAAATAACCAATTGTTTGCCTAGTGTTGTTGATCTTTGCAGGTTTATGAAGATTTATTTCGGAAGAAATTCTAAATGGTTTGCCACCTAAAAGAGGCATTGAGCACCAAATTGATTTCATACCTAGAGCAAGCATTCCAAATAGACTAACATATAGATGTAATCCGGAGGAGACCAAGGAATCAAAAAGCAAGTGAGTGAGCTTATGGAGAAGGGCTATGTTCGTGAAAGCATGAGTCCATGTGCCGTCTTGTTAGTGCCTAAGAAAGATGGAACTTGGAGAATGTGTGTTGATTGTCGTGCCATCAACAAAATCACGGTGAAGTATAAACATCCAATTCCTAGGCTAGATGACATGTTGGATGAATTGCATGGTTCATATTTGTTTTCAAAAATTGATTTGAAATCTAGTTATCATCAAATGAGAATGAGAGAAGGTGATGAATGGAAACAAACTTTTAAAACTAAACATGGTTTATATGAGTAGTTAGTAATGCCTTTTGGTTTAACTAATGCACCAAGCACTTTCATGAGATTGATGAATCATGTTTTAAGAGCATTTATAGGCAAATTTGTTGTTGTCTATTTTGATGATATCTTGGTTTATAGCAAAAATTTAGATGAGCATGTACAACATTTGACTTGTGTTTTTTATGTGCTTAGAGAAGAGAAGTTGTATGCTAATTTAAAGAAATATTGTTTTTGCACTAATGAAATTACTTTTCTTGGATATATTGTCAATGACAAGGGTATTCATGTTGATCAAGAAAAGGTAAAAGTAATTAGAGATTGGCCAACACCCACAAGTGTAAGTGATGTAAGAAGCTTTCATTGTTTAGCTAGCTTTTATAGAAGGTTCATTAAGAATTTTTCTACCATACCGCACCTTTAACTGAATGCATAAAAAGAATGTTGGTTTTAAGTGGGGAATTGAACAAGAAGAGGCTTTTAACTTGCTAAAAGATAAATTAAGTTCTGCACCCTTGTTATCTTTGCCAAATTTTACTAAACCTTTTGAGATTGAGTGTGATGCAAGTGGCATAGGTATTGGAGGAGTTTTGATGCAAGAAGGCAAGCCCATAGCATTCTTTAGCGAAAAGCTAAGTGGAGCAAGTCTAAACTACCCTACATATGACAAGGAGTTCTATGCATTAGTGAGGGTTCTAAAGACATGGTAGCATTACCTTGGCTATAAAGAATTCATAATTCACACTGACCATGAGTCCTTGAAGTATCTCAAAGGACAAGGAAAGCTCAACAAGAGACATGCAAAATGGGTGGAATTCATTGAGTCCTTTCCGTACATCATTAAGTACAAGAAAGGGAAAGAAAATGTTGTAGCCGATGCATTGTCAAGAAGGTATGCCTTGATCTCTAAACTTGATGCAAAATTATTAGGATTTGAATACATCAGAGATCTTTATTCTAATGATCCTGATTTTGTAATGTTTATGGGGTATGTGAGAAAGGGAGTTTTGATATGGTTTTCTTTTTCGGGAAAACAAATTGTGTGTGCCACAAAGTTCTTTGAAAGAGTTACTTGTGAGAGAGGCACATAGTGGAGGTTTAATGGGACATTTTAGGATTAAGAAAACTTTGGATGTGTTAGGTGACCATTTTTTTGGCCACAGATGAAAAGGGATGTTGAGAGAATTTATGAGAAATGCATTACTTGCAAACAAGCCAAATCCAAAGCAATGCCTCATGGTTTGTATACACCTCTTCCCATACCAAATGAACCTTGGGTAGACATTTCTATTGACTTTGTTTTAGGATTACCTAGGTCCAAGGGAGGGAGAGATTCTATTTTTGTTGTTGTGGACAGGTTTAGCAAAATAGCATATTTCATTCCATGTCACAAGACAGATGATGCAACCCATATTGTCAATCTATTCTTCAAGGAGATTATAAGGCTACATGGAGTCCCAAGGACCATTGTGAGTGATAGGGATGTCAAATTCCTAAGTCACTTTTGGAAGACTCTTTGGGGAAAGATGGGGACAAAGCTTTTGTATTCTACAACTTGTCATCCGTAAACGGATGGACAAACAGAGGTGGTCAATAGGACACTTGCAACACTTTTGAGGGCTGTCATCCAAAGAAATTTAAAGAATTGGGAAGAATGTTTTCCACATGTGGAATTTGCTTACAATAGGAGTGTGCATGATCAACAAATTGCTCAGCCTTTGAAGTTGTGTATGGATTCAATCCATTGACTCCATTAGATTTGCTACCATTGCCGTTGGACAAAGCTAATTTAGAGGGGAAACAAAAAGCTGAATTCATCAAGACTTTGCATGAGAAGGTGCGTGCAAACATTGAGAAGAAGACACTCCAATATGAAAAGCAACACAACAAAGGGAGTAAGCAAGTCATTTTTGAGCCAGGAGATTGGGTGTGGGTGCACTTGAGGAAGGAAAGATTTTCTAACCAAAGGAAATCAAAGCTTATGCCAAGAGGAGATGGTCCTTTTAGAGTGCTTCAACGCATCAACAATAATGCTTACAAGCTAGAACTTCCAAGTGAGTATGGCAATGTTAGTGCTACTTTCAATGTTAGTGACTTGTCTTTGTTTGATGTAGGTGATGAAGATGATGGAGCTGATTTGTGGACAAATCCTTTTGAAGAAAGGGGGAATGATGTGAATCCAAGTTTAAAGCTTAAAGAGATCTAAGATCCATTAATAGTACAAGAAGGCCCAATCACAAGGTCCAAATCCAAGAAGCTTCAACAAGCCATATTGGGTTTAATTAGGGACATTTGGAAAGTCCAAGAATTTCAACCCAATAAGGCATACATGGAGGCCCAAGGAATAATATTTAACTTGTTTTTGTGTTAATAACAATTAGGATTACATGTAGCCACCATATACAAGTTAATAGGGTAACTAATACCAAGTAATGGCTATCAATATGGGTAGTGGTTATTAAGAGTCACCATATACAAGTTAATGGGGTAATTAATACCAAGTAATGGCTATTAGTGTGGGTAATGGTTACTAAGGCCATTTAAGAGTAAAGGTAATCCTATGTGTGTGAGTCTATTTTAGTAGTGTGTGCATGGACTTGTACTCTATATAAACAAGTCCTTTTCTTTCTTTTGAGCATGATTGAATTTGATATATGAATTACAACTTTGTTTGAGTTTTATTGTGAGGAATTTTGTCTTTAATTTCTTGCTTGAACTTTGTGACTTTTAAAGCTTTATTCTAGGTTGTGGTGTCAAAATCTAAATCTTTGTTTTTTTGTTATTTATCAAACTTTCTTGTTTGTGGCATAAGAGGAAATTCAAAGTCTATCTTAGTATCTTTATCCTTGTTGGTAAAGGGGTTAAGTAGCATCCATCTTCTTACTTCAATCTTTGAACGATCCGAATTTGTGGATTAAATTGGTAATTTCTAGTTTTCTTCTAATTTAACTTATCATAGTATTTTTGCTATTGGGGAGTTAATTGATGAAACCTACAATTCCCATCATTTATGAATATGAGAAAACAACCTAATAAAAGTAATGTAATTGCGAGTCTGAGAAAATAGTCTCATAGAAGGGGTAAACTTTTTAATATGAGAAAACAACCCCGTAATACTAGAATATTTATCAATAAGACAAAATAACACCGTAATTTTGGTATTTTTGTGAGTATGAGAAAGCAACCTTTAAATGAGTTAATTTTATAATATGAGAAAACAACCCCGTAAGAGGCGTATATTTATCAATATAAGAAAATAATCTCGTAAAATGTGTATATTTATAAATGTGAGAAAACAACCTCGTAAAAGTAGTGTGATTGCGAGTTTGAGAAAACAGCCTTGTAGAAGTCGTACATTTTTTAATATGAGAAAACAGTCCCGTAATACGGGAATATTTATCAATCGGAGAAAATAACCTGTAATTTTGGTATATTTGTGAGTATGAGAAAACAACCCCTTAAATGGGTTAATTTTATAATATGAGAAAATAATCCCGTAAAAAGGGGTATATTTGTCAACATAAGAAAAAAAATCCCGTAAAATGTGTATATTTATGAATTTGAGAAAATAATCCTAGAATAGTGCTAATAATTTAATATGAGAAAACGACCTCGTAAAAGTGGTATATTTTTCAATATAAGAAAATAACTCCGTAAAGCGTGTATATTTATGAATCTCAGAAACAACTCTATAAAAGTAGTTTGATTGCAAGTTTGAGAAAACAGCTTCGTAGAAGGGGTAAATTTTTAAATATGGGAGAACAACCCTTTAAGAGGGGTATATTTATAAATATTAGAAATCAACCCCGTAATACGGGGATATTAATCAATCGGAGAAAATAACCCCGTAATTTTGGTATATTTATGAGTATGAGAAAACAACTCCTTAAATGTGTTAATTTTATAATTTGAGAAAATGACCCTGTAAAAGTGGTATATTTCTCAATATAATAAAATAATCCTGTAAAACGTGTGTATTTATGAATCTGAGAAAACAATTCCATAAAAGTAGTGTAATTGCGAGCCTGAAAAAACAGTCTCGTAGAAGGAGTCAATTTTTTAATATGAGAAAACAACCTCGTAACAGTGGTATATTTATAAATATTAGAAAATAACCCTATAATACGGGGATATTAATCAATCGAACAAAATAATCCCGTAATTTTGGTATATTATTAGTATGAGAAAGCAACCCCTTAAATTGGTTAATTTTATAATATGAGAAAACAAACCCATAAAAGGGTATATTTGTCAATATAAGAAAATAACCCTGTAAAATGTGTATATTTATGATTTTGAGAAAACAACCCCATAATAATGTTAATAATTTAATATGAGAATACGACCCCCTGATGCAACCCATAAGGTGGCATATTCTACTTCTGTGTCATCTCGATTCAACATGCATTCACAATATGGCATTGATGCAAAAAATGATACATATATGAGTAGTAATTAAATAAATAATTAAAATATTAAATCATTTAATCAGAACTATTACATAAAATCTTAGCATGACACATGTAAATAGATATACGACTTTAACTCATAGTTCTTATGACCTCCTAGCTCTGCTTCGATGTCTCGAGTAGAGCGAGCCGAACTGACGAATTTATCTAATCACGGGAACAATTCAATCAGGAAAAGTAAAACATTTGAAAAATAACTCTAGGCCTAGACTCCTAGAATTAACTGTCTAAGAATTTTGACCTAGGTAAATTCTATCAAAAATTCGGCAAAACCTCCCCTAAATACGAACGTCTACCCTACCCCCCCTCCCCACGCGTATAACGGGTCCAGGATTATTGGCAAACGGTCCGACAATTTATTATTTTAACTAACAATCCTCACAATATTTTCTAATGCTCAATATAATAATTAATCATATAATTTTTATCAATAAACTCTAAAATCAGCGGCTAGAGAATTACTGAGACCCTTGATTACTCGGTCGACTTGCCTCCAGCAGTCGGAGTTCGATCGATGATCCGAGCGCGCCTATGGAGTCAAGACAACGCTCTGATGATGATCCCAGCACCTGATCTTATGATCCAACCCCCGATCATCTAGAGAAATTTACAGACGATCTCGCCCGTCGATTTTCAAACGGAGTCCGATCGCCACGAAACTGGTGCCATTAGAAAGCTTGAGCTGAAGGGAGTCTGGATATGTCCTCTGATTGGCCATCCCTCACCGAAACTCATTATAAAAGCCAGAAATTCTAGCTGCCTCACTTTGCTAGAACTCCTTCCTCTGGCCACCAATGCCAACGCCGCTACCCCCAAAAGGAAGCCCTCAACTCACCAGTCAAAAAGAGACCAACCTCGCCGTTAAAGGACATTGGAAACGCCCAGAATGGCGTCGGAAAATCGTTGTCGCTTCCTTGCATTCTCCTTCAAGTCGCCACCACCAGCTGGACAATGCATCCGCTTCTTCTTCCTTCTTCCCTGATTCTCCTCTTCTCCTTTCTTTTTCTTTCTTTCTCTATCTTGACATTTATTCCTTGAACTTTTTTTCTTTACCATTTAGTCCCTCAGCTTTATTAATTACTAATAATTTCGCCATGTAAAATTTTCGATTGATCCTCCAAATTTACTTTAGCTTTTCAATTAAGCCCCTAACTATTTAATTTGGGTCAAAATAAAATTATTGAAAATATAGAATTATTTATTTACCCTTATTTTTGAAAGTAAAATCACCAAAATACCCTTACCGACATATTTAATTACAAAAATACCAACCATACAAATTTTCATTTAAAACCCCAAATTAAAGCAATTATAATTTTAATCCTTATTCCAAAATTAATTGTCAATTTAATCCTAACACTTAATTAATCAATTTACTAACTATTTTTCAATTAAAATTAATACCATTAGCTAATTAAGATTTCCTATCCCCAGTAAATTCTTTTACCAACTCTTTCATCATTTTCAAATATGGAATTTAATTCATATACTCATATGGGGAGAAAATTAAATTACCAAAAGTATAATTTATTTTTCAAGGAATTTACTTAATTGATTTCCTTAAAATCAAACTAATTAGATATAGAAAAATAATTCTCTTATTTTTATCTTGCATTGAGATTCTATTTTAAATCATCCCAATTAAATTAATTAAAGATAAAGTAATATTAATTTAAATAAAAACTCGTTATTAAATATTTCTAATATTATTATTATTAAAAGAAAATCTCAGGTATTACACTCTCCCCCCTTAAGAAAATTTGTCCTCGAATTTTAAAATAAAAGGCTCACACTAGGACTGAGACTAATGAGAGTATGAACCTCTCATCTCCAGCTCGGCTTCTCGAGGTTGTTTCCTTGATAGAATAATTCAACCACCTTGACCATCGGCAAAAGTCAAGAGCAAAGTTGATGAACTTGAGAGTCCACGATCCTAGCTGACTGCTCCTCCAAAGTCAAATCTTCACTTACTTCTACACACCGAGGTTGCAACACAAGCGAAAGATAAAAAAATACTTCCTATACATAGATATACGAAATACCGGATTCACCTACAAGAAAATTTGGCAGCAAGTCCATCTTGCATGCCACCTCACCAATCCTGCCGATAATTCTAAAGGTTCCACACAATAGGGCTAACTTGCCTTTCTTATCAAACCGCATCACTTTTGCATAAGAGACGTCTTACAAATGCATACTTCTCTAATACAAATCTCCTCGCGCTCTTGCTTCGGGCCTGCATAACTCCTTTGCCTTCTGAAACCTGTCTTCAATGGCTCGTGAGGTAAAAGGAATCTTCTCTGAAATGAATGATCTGAACCAACTCTGGTTCTACCATCTGGTTGCGATAACTGATATAAATCCATGCCAATCCTGACACAAAATTCTTCCTCGACTAGAATCTAAAAAGTCTCCTCTATAATCTAACACGGAGCCTATTGCGCTATAGATTCATCTCACAGCAACTAAGCTTCGTCATCAAGAGAATCTAAAGTTAACACAATTTACTTTGAAAGAGTTACTTAATTATTTACTTTATAATCATTACTGATAAAAATTATTATTATCTTGAAAAACACCTTTTTAAAAGCGTAAAATCTCTAGTCATTTTCTTTATATAAAATTCTATAATATCGCGCACCAGGGTGATAATACCCCCTATCACCAAGGGTTGCAATGTACGATGTATGATGCATGCCGTAAAAATGAGTTATGGAATTGTGCATGCCTAACAATGAAATGCCATAATTAGTTCTCACGGAATTTGGGGCAATATTGTATTTTAAAACACATTGTTCTACATAGAAAATAAATAGTGTTCACTTAAGTTCCTCTAGATTACAAGCGTCCGAAAAATACACCAACCACCATTCTTATGCTTCTTAAAACCATAAAAATCAACCACATATGCTCTGACCTCTACTCGACATTCCACGACTAACTCTAGTACTCTCATTAAGGCGATATTTGATGCGATGACAAGGCAGTTCATGACACGACTACAACTACTCTCTGCACCAATTCTAAACTGTGGTGCCCACCCCGTAAAAGGGGTATATTTGTCAACATAAGAAAATAACCCTGTAAAACTTGTATATTTATAAATTTGATAAAACCACCCCAAAATAGTGCTAATAATTTAATACGAGAAAATGACCCCGTGGTATACTTATCAATATAAGAAAATAACCCCATAAAATGTGTATATTTATGAATATGAGAAAACACCCCTGTCAAAGTACTGTAATTGCCAGTCTAAGAAAACAACCTTGTAGAAAGGGTAAATTTTTTAATATGAAAAAACAACCTCGTAATACAGGGATATTTATGAATCTGAGAAAATAACCCTGTGATTGTGGTATATTTGTGAGTATGAGAATACAACCCCTTAAATAGGTTAATTTTATAATATGAGAAACAAACCCGTAAAAGTGGCATATTTGTTAATATAAGATAATAACTACGTAAATCGTCTATATTTATGAATTTGAGAAAATAAACTAATAATAGTGCTAATAATTTAATATGAGATAACGACCCTGTAAAAGTGGTATATTTATCAATATAAGAAAATAACTCCGTAAAACGTGTATATATATTAATTTGAAAAAACAACCCCGTAAAAGTACTTTAATTGGGAGTTTAAGAAAACAGCATCGTAGAAAGGGTAAATTTTTTAATATGAGAAAACAACCCCATAAGAGGGGTATATTTATAAATATTAGAAAACAATCCTATAACACGGTGAAATTTATGAATGGGAGAAAATAACCCCATTATTTTGATATATTTGTGAGTATGAGAAAACAGCACCTTAAATGGGTTAATTTTATAATATGAGAAAATAACCCCGTAAAAGGGGTACATTTATCAATATAAGAAAATAACCTGTAAAAGTGGTATATTTATCAATATAAGAAAATAACCTGTAAAATATGTATATTTATGAATATGAAAAATAACCCCGTAAAAGTAGTGTAATTGCAAGTATGAGAAAACGACCTCGTAGATGGGGTAAAATTTATAATATGAGAAAACAACCCCATGAGGGGTATATTTAAATATTAGAAAACAACCCTATAATACGGAATATTTATCAACCAAAGAAAATAATCCCGTAATTTTGGTCTATGGGGTATATTTAAATATTAGAAAACAACCCCATAATACGGGGATATTTATCAACCAGAGAAAATAATCCCGTAATTTTGGTATATTTATGAGTACGAGAAAACAACCCCTTAAATGGGTTAATTTTATAATATGAGAAAACAACCCCGTGAAAGAGGTATAGTATCAATATAAGAAAATAACCCCGTAAAAGTGGAATATTTATCAATATAAGAAAATAATCCCGTAAAACGTGTATATTTGTAAATATGAGAAAAAATCCTATAATAGTGCTAATAATTTAATATGAGAAAATAACCTCAAAAATCGGTATATTTATCAATAAGCAAATAACCCCTTAAAACGTGTATATTTATGAATCTGAGAAAACAACCCAATCAAAGTAGTGTAATTGCCAGTTTAAGAAAACAGCCTTGTAGAAGGGGTAAATCTTTTAATATGAGAAAACAACCTCATAAGAGGGGTATATTTATAAATATTAGAAAACAACCCTGTAATATGGTGAAATTTATGAACTTGAGAAAATAACTCCGTAATTTTGGTATATTTATGAGTATGAGAAAATAAACCATTAAATGGGTTAATTTTATAATATGAGAAAACAACCTCGTAAAAGGGCTATATTTGTCAAAATAAGAAAATAACCTCGTAAAACGTGTATATTTATGAATATGAGAGAAAAACCCCATAATAGTGCTAATAATTTATTATGAAAAAATGACCCTGTAAAAGTAGTATATTTATCAATATAAGAAAATAACCCATTAAAACGTGTATATTTATAAATCTAACAAAACAACCGCGTAAAAGAAATATAATTACGAGTTTAAGAAAATAACCTCGTAGGAGGGGTAAATCTCTTAATATGAGAAAACAGTTCCCTTAAGAGGGGTATATTTATAAATATTAGAAAAGAAACCCTGCAATACGGGAATATTTACCTCGTAATTTTGGTATATTTATGAGGATGAGAAAACAACCCCTTACATGGGTTAATTTTATAATATGAGAAAACAATTCCGTAAAACGTGTATATTTGTCAATATAAGAAAATAACACCGTAAAAATGTATATATTTATGAATACGAGAAAACAGCCTCGTAGAAGGGGTAAAATTTTTAATATGAGAAAACAACCCCATAATACGGGGATATTTATCAACCGAAGAAAATAACCCCGTAAATTTAGTGTATTTGTGAGTATGAGAAAATAGCCCCATAAATTGGTTAATTTTATAATATGAGAAAACAAACCCGAAAAAGGGGTATATTTGTCAATATAAGAAAATAACCCGTAAAACGTGTATATTTATGAATATGAGAAAATAACCCCGTAAAAGTAGTGTAATTGTAAGTCCGAAAAATAGCCTCGTAGATAGCGTTAAATTTATAGTATGAGAAAACAATCCGGTGAGTGGGGTATATTTATAAATATTAGAAAACAACCCCGTAATACGGGGATATTTATCGATGAGAGAAAATAATCCCATAATTTTGGTATATTTGTGAGTCACGAGAAAACAATCCCTTAAATGGGTTAATTTTATAATATCAAAAATAACCCCGTAAAAGGGGTATATTTATCAATATAAGAAAATAACTCTATAAAACGTGTATATATGAATATGAGAAAATAACTCTATAATAGTGCTAATAATTTAATATTGGAAAATGACCCCGTAAAAGTGGTATATTTGTCAATATTAAGGATATAACTCCATAAAACGTGAATATTTATGAATCTGAGAAAACAACCGCGTAAAAGTAGTGTAATTGCTTGTTTAAGAAAATATCCTTGTAGAAGGGGGTAAATTTTTTAATATGAGAAAATAACCACTGTAAGAGGGGTATATTTATAATATTAGAAAACAACCACATGTAATACGGGGATATTTATCAATCAATGAAAATAACTGCGTAATTTTAGTATATCGGTGAGTATGAGAAAACAACCCCTTATATGGGTTAATTTTATAATATGAGATAACAACCCCGTAAAAGAGGTATATTTGTCAAAATAAGAAAATAACCCTGTAAAACGTGTATATTTATGAATATGAGGAAACAACCCCAAAATGGTGCTAATAATTTAATATGAGATAATGACTCCGTAAAAGTGGTATAATTATCAATATAGGAAAATAACCCCCTAAAACGTGTATATTTATAAATTTGAGAATATAACCCCGTCAAAGTAGTGTAATTGCGAGTTTAAGAAAATAACCTCGTAGAAAGGGATAAATCTTTTAATAAGAGAAAACAACCCCGTAAGAGGGGTATATTTATAAATATTAGTAAACAACCCCATAATACGTAGATATTTATCAATCGGAGAAAATAACCCCATAAATTTGGTATATTTGTGAGTATGAGAAAACAACCCTTTAAATAGATTAATTTTATAATATGAGAAAACAACCCCGTAAAAGAGGTATATTTGTCAAAATAACCCCGTAAAACGTGTATATTTATAAATTTGAGAAAACCATTCGAGAATAGTGCTAATAGTTTAATCACGAGAAAATGACCCCGTAAAAGTGGTATATTTATCAATATAAGAAAATAACCTTGTAAAACATGTATATTTATGGATCTGAGAAAACAACCCCGTAAAAGTAGTGTAATTGAGAGTCTGAGAAAACAACCTCGTAGAAGGGGTAAATTTCTTCATAAGAGAAAACAACCTCGTAAGAGGGGTATATTTATAAATATTAGAAAGCAACCCCGTAATATGGGAATATTTATCAATCGGAGAAAATAATATCGTAATTTTGGTATATTTGTGTGTATGAGAAAACAACCCCTTATATGGGTTAATTTTATAATATGAGAAAATAATCCCGTAAAAGGGTATACTTGTCGATATAAGAGAATAATATCGTAAAATGTGTATATTTATGAATCTGAGAAAACAATATCATAGAAGGGGTAAATTTTTTAATATGAAAAAATAACCCCATAAAACAGGGATATTTATCAATCGAAGAAACTAACCCTGTAATTTTAGTATATTTGTGAGTATGAGAAAACAATACCTTAAATGGGTTAATTTTATAATATGAGAAAACAACTCCGTAAAAGGAGTATATTTATCAATATAAGAAAATAACCCAGTAAAAGTGGTATATTTATTAATATAAGAAATAACTCCGTAAAACATGTATATTTATGAATATGAAAAATAACCACGTAAAAGTAGTGTAATTGCAAGTATGAGAAAATGTAGATGGGGAAAATTTATAATATGAGAAAACAACCCCATAGACGGGTATATTTAAATATTAGAAAACAACTCTATAATACGGGGATATTTATCAACCAGAGAAAATAATCCCGTAATTTTGGTATATTTGTGAGTATGAGAAAACAACCCCTTAAATGGGTTAATTTTATAATATGAGAAAACAATCCCGTAAAAGGGGTATATTTGTCAATAGTAAGAAAATAACCCCGTAAAAGTGGAATATTTATTAATATAAGGAAATAATATCGTAAAATATGTATATTTATAAATATGACAAAAAAATCTCATAATAGTGCTAATAATTTAATATGAGAAAATAACCCTGAAAAATTGGTATATTTATCAATATAAGAAAATAACCCCCTAAAACGTGTATATTTATGAATCTGAGGAAACAACTCAATCAAAGTAGTGTAATTACCAGTTTAAGAAAACAGCCTCGTAGAAGGATAAATTTTTAAATATGAAAAAACAACCTCGTAAGAGGGGATATTTATCAATATTAGAAAACAACCCTAAAATCACGATTGAAATTTATGAACCTGAGAAAACCCCGTAATTTTGGTATATTTATGAGTATGAGAAGACAAACCCTTAATGGGTTAATTTTATAATATGAGAAGACAACCCCATAAAAGGGGTATATTTGTCAAACTAAGAAAATAACCTCGTAAAACATGTATATTTATGAATATGAGAAGACAATCCCATAATAGTGCTAATAATTTAATATGAGAAAATGACCCGTAAAAGTGGTATATTTATCAATATAAGAAAATAACTCCTAAAACGTGTATATTTATAAATCTAACAAAACAACGCGTAAAAGAAATGTAATTGCGAGTTTAAAAAATAACCTCATAGAAGGGGTAAATCTTTTAATTTGAGAAAACAACCCCGTGGGAGGGGTATATTTATAAATATTAGTAAACAATCCCATGGGGATATTTATCATTCGGAGAAAATAACCCAATAATTTTGGTATATTTATGAGTATGAGAAAACAACCCTTTAAATAGATTAATTTTATAATATGAGAAGACAATCCCGTAAAAGAGGTATATTTATCAATATAAGAAAATAGCCCGATTAAAGCGTATATATTTATAAATTTGAGAAAACCACTCCGAATAGTGCTAGTAATATAATACGAGGCCGACCTTGTAAAAGTGGTATATTTATCAATATAAGAAAATAACCCCGTAAAGCGTGTATATTTATGAATCTAAGAAAACAACCCCGTAAAAGTAGTGTAATTGAGAGTCCGAGAAAACAACCTCGTAGAGGGGTAAATTATTTAATATGAGAAAACAAACCCATAAGAGGGGTATATTTATAAATATTAGAAAGAATCCCGTAAGACGGGAATATTTATCAATCGTAGAAAATAACCTTGTAATTTTGGTATATTTATGAGTATGAGAAAACAACCCCTTACATGGGTTAATTTTATGTGAGAAAACAATTCCGTAAAGGGTTATATTTGTCGATATAAGAAGATAACAACGTAAACGTATATATTTATAAATATGAGAGAACGACCTCGTAGAAGGGGTAAATTTTTAATATGAGAAAACAACCCCATAATCACGGGGATATTTATCAAACGAAGAAAATAACCCCGTGATTTTACTGTATTTGTGAGTATGAGAAAACAACCTCGTAGAAGGGGTAAATTTTTTAATATGAGAAAACAACCCCGTAAAAGGTGTATATTTATCAATATAAGAAAATAACCCCGTAAAAGTGGTATATTTATCAATATAAAAAAATAACCCCGTAAAACGTGTATATTTATGAATATGAGAAAACAATCCCGTAAAAGTAGTGTAATTGCAAGTTTGAGAAAACGACCTCGTAGATGGGGTAAAATTTATAATATGAGAAAACAACCCGGTGGGGTATATTTATAAATATTAGAAAACAAGCCTGTAATATGAGGATATTTATCGATAAGAGAAAATAATCCCGTAATTTTGGTATATTTATGAATACAAGAAAACAACCCCTTAAATGGATTAATTTTATAATATGTGAAAATAAGCCCGTAAAAGGGGTATATTTGTCAATATAAGAAAATAACCCCGTAAAAGTGGAATATTTATCTATATAAGGAAATAATCCCATAAAACATGTATATTTATGAATATGAGAAAAAAACTCTATAATGATGCTAATAATTTAATATTAGAAAATAACCCCGTAAAAGTGGTATATTTATAAATATAAGAAAATAACCCCGTAAAACATGTATATTTATGAATCTCAGAAAACAACCCCGTCAAAGTAGTGTAATTGCCAGTATAAGAAAATAGCCTCGTAAAAGGGGTAAATTTTTTAATATGAAAAATAACCTACGTGAGAGGGGTATATTTATAAATATTAGAAAATAACCACCATGTCTGATTGGAATTTATGAACACGAGAAAATAACTCCGTTATTTTAGTAGATTTATGAGTATGAGAAAACAATCCCTTAAAAGGGTTAATTTTATAATATGAGAAAACAACCCCGTAAAAGGGGTATATTTGTCAAAATAAGAAAATAACCCCATAAAACGTGTATATTTATGAATTTGAGAAAACAACCCCATAGTAGTCTTTGATAATTTAATATGAGAAAATGACCCCGTTGTAATACCCAAATATTTTCTTTTAACAATGATAATATTAATAATAATTAATAAATGAGTTTTTATTTAAAATAATTTTACTTTATTTTTATTTAGTTTCAATTGGAATGACTTAAATGGAAATCTTAATGCTAGACAAATAAGGGAGTTATTTTCTATATCCAATTAGTTTGATTTTTAAGAAATTAATTAAGTAAATTCTTTGAGAAATGAATTATATTTTTGGTTATTCAAAATTTTTCCCTAAATGAATATTATATAAATTAAATTCTATATTTGAGAGTTATGGAAGAATTAGTAAAGGATATTTTATAAAATAATTATTGGGAAAAAGGGCATTTTAATTAGCTAATCGTGTTGGTTTAATTGGAAAGCAGTTAGCAAATTGATTAATTAAGTTAATTAAGTGTTAGAATTAAAGTGGTAATTAATTTTGGAATAAGGATTTGACAATATAATTGTTTTAAATTGGGGTTTTAATGAAAATTTATATGGTTGGTATTTTTATAATTAAGTGTGTCAAGGGCACTTTGGTAATTTTACATTTAAAAGCAAGAGTAAATAAGTAATTATATATTTTCAATAATTCTAATTTGGCCCAAATTAAATAGTTAGGAACTTAATTGAAAAGCTAAAGAAAGTTGGAGGGCTAATCAAAAATTTTACAGGACAAAATTGTTGTAATTAAAAAGTTGAGGGACTAAATGGTAATAAAGAAAGGTTCAGGGACCAATTGCCGATATGTAAGAAAAGAAAGAATGAAAAGAAGAAGAGCATCAATGCGTCAGGGATGAGAGGAAAGGGAGGAGGAAGAAGGATCAGGTCCGTGCAGGTTGTTTGGGGAGCGGGCGAGCGATTTAAACTAGCTGGCGTCGGCTAGTGTAGCGGCGACGGCAGCGGCTGATGGCGATGAAGTCGAGGAAGAAGGTAGTGGCTTCCTAACGCTATTCCAGCCGTTTCCATTTTGGTCTCAAAATGACCGGTGAGTTGAGGGCTTTCTTTTGGGAGTAGCGGCATCGCAAATGGTGGCCGGAGTTGGTAGTTACAGTGGAGAGAGAAAGTGGGTGGCAGCCAAGATTTTTTTATTTTTTCGATGAGCTCTGGCGAATTTTGGCTGATCGGAGGGCATCTTCGGACTCTCCTCAGCTCAAGCTTTTCATTGGCACCGGTTTCATGGTGATTAGATTCTGTTCAAAAATCGACGGCCGAGATCGTCATAAATCTCCGGGATGATCGGGGTCGGATCGGAAGATTGGAAGTAGAGATCCTCGTCGGTAGCGTCGTTTGAGTCGATGGTGCATTCGGATCGTCGGTCGGACTACGGCCGGATGGAGGCGAGTCGGTAGGCGATTAAGCGTCTCGATAATCCGTTAGTTCGGCTCGCTCCACCCGAGGCATCGAGCGAGCTAGGAGGTCGTCAAATCTGTGAGTTAAAGTCATATGTCTGTTTACATGTGTTATGGTGACATTTTATGAGATAATTTTGAGTATATGAATTAATATTTTAATCAGTTATTTTAACGCTATTTATATAAGTTTCATTTTTGCATTATGATTTTAATTGTTTCCGTGTTGACTTGGGATGGGACGGTTGCAGAGCATGCTATTTGATGAATGCAGGTATATGAATCCGAGACCCGATAGCAAAGGGTAAAAGGGTAGATTTAAAAGGTAAATTTAGGACTTCTTAGGGCTTAGTAGAGTATGTTTGCGAGTAAAGGTCCTGGTCGAGCATTGCTCTCTCTGAGCGCCGACTTATTTGGAAACTTAGGTGATTGGATTTAAGGACCACGGTGAGCTTAGCTCTTTGGGCACATTACATTAGAATGAGAGAGAGTCGAGATGTTAGAGTTGGGATTAGGGTTACTGGCGAGGTACTCCATCCCGTAGTATGTGAAAATCATATTTTATTTTAAGCATGGCATAACACGTTTATTTTTGCATGACTTATTATTTATTTCAAATTAAATAAGCGTATTATGGAGGTGTTGTAAATGTTTTGGATATATGATTTTAACTCACTCTCGCATTAAATTCGATTTTCATTGTTTTTCGGATCTGTGATTGTTGGTCTTTCATGGCTTTTATCTAGCAACTGACTCCTTCATCATCGGGTGATGTAATTGATTTGGTATGTTTGACTTATAAAATTTGAGATTCTCCATGAGGTAGAAGTAATAGACTTATCGGTTGTAATTTTATGTAGTTTCATGTCTTGCCTAATTCTTACGGTAGAGATGAATTAAATATGTAGAGGTTAATGGTTAAGAAATTCGCGACATCGGTGATATTGGATGAGATGAAATTAAGTTAGTGATGGTCGGGGCTTACTATGGAATTTGGTGGCCTTACGCCTACCCATTCTAGTCTTTGATCGCAGACCCTGGTCGAGATCGTGACACCCGTAAAAGTGGTATATTTATCAATAAGAAAATAACCCCTAAAACGTGTATATTTATAAATTTGAGAAAACAACCGCGTAAAAGAAGTATAATTCCGAGTTTAAGAAAATAACCTCATATAAGGGGTAAATCTTTTAATATGAGAAAACAACCCCGTAAGAGGAGTATATTTATAAATATTAGTAAACAACGCCCGTAATGCGGGGATATTTATCAATCGGAGAAAATAACACCGTAATTTTGGTTTATTTGTGAGTATGAGAAAATAGCCCTTAATTGGGTTAATTTTATAATATGAGAAAACAACCCCATAAAAGGGGTATATTTGTGAATATAAGAAAATAATCCCGTAAAAGTGGTATATATATCTATATAAGGAGATAATCTCATAAAACATGTATATTTATGAATATGAGAAAAATATCCCATAATGATGCTAATAATTTAATATGAGAAAATAACCCGTAAAAATGGTATATTTATCAATATAAGAAAATAACTCCTTAAAACGTGTATATTTATGAATATGAGTGTAGAGGAGTATATTTATAAATATTAGAAAATAACCTTATGTCACGGGGATACTTATCGATCGGAGAAAATAATCCCATAATTTTCGGTATATTTATGAGTCACGAGAAAATAGCCCTTAAATGGGTTAATTTTATAATCACGAGAAAACAACCACGTAAAAGGGGTATATTTGTCAATATAAGAAATAATCCCATAAAAGTGGTATATTTATCAATATAAGAAAATAATCCTGTAAAATGTGTATATTTATAAATATGAGAAAAAACCCCGTAAAAGTAGTGTAATTGCAAGTATGAAAACATTTCCTCAAAAGGGGTAAAATTTATAATATGAGAAAACAACCCGTGAGAGGTATATTTATAAATATTAGAAAATAATTCCGTCGTGCGGGGATATTTATCGATCGGAGAAAATAATCCCATAATTTTGGTATATTTGTAGTCACGAGAAAACAAATTTTAAATGGGTTAATTTTATAATATGAGAAAACAACCCGTAAAGGGGTATATTTGTCAATATAACAAATAATCCGATTAAATATGGTATATTTATCAATATAAGATAATAACCCCATAAAATGTGTATATTTATGAATATGAGAAAACAACCCCGTAAAAGTAGTGTGAATTTTGAGTATGAACAATAATAGGAGGGGTAAAATTTTATAATATGAGAAAACAACTCCGTGAGGGGTATATTTATAAATATTAGAAAATAACTCAGGTCGAGTGGTATTTATTGATCGGAGAAAATAATCCCATTATGAGTCACGAGAAAACAACCCCTTAAATGAGTTAATTTTATAATATGAGAAAACAATCCAGTAAAAGGGGTATATTTGTCAATATAAGAAAATAACTCAGTAAAAGTGGAATATTTATCAATATAAGGAAATAATTCCGTAAAACATGTATTTATGAATATGAGAAAAAAAGACCCAAAATAATGTTAATAATTTAATATGAGAAAATAACTCTAGTAAAAGTGGTATATTTATCAATATAAGAAAATAACCGTAAAACGTGTATATTTATGAATATGAGAAAACAAACCCGTCAAATAGTGTAATTGCTAGTTTAAGAAAACAGCCTCGTAGAAGGGGTAAAGTTTTTAACATGAGAAAACAACCTCGTAAGAGGAGTATATTTATAAATATTAGAAAACAATCCTGTAATATGGTGAAATTTATGAACTTTAGAAAATAATCCCGTAATTTTGGTAGATTTATGAGTATGATAAAATAACCCCTTAAATGGGTTAAATTTATAATATGAGAAAAAAACCCCGTAAAAGGAGTATATTTGTCAAAATAAGAAAATAACCCCGTAAAACGTTTATATTTATGAATATGAGAAAACAACCCCATAATAGTGCTAATAATTTAATATGAGAAAATGACCCCGTAAAAGTGGTATATTTATGAACAAGAAAATAAGACCCTAAAACGTGTATATTTATAAAACTGAGAAAACAACCGCGTAAAAGTAGTGTAATTGCGAGTGCAAGAAAATAATCTCGTAGTAGGGGTAAGTCTTTTAATATGAGATAACAACCCTAGTAAGAGGGGTATATTTATAAATATTAGTATACAACCTCGTAATACGGGGATATTTATCAAACGGAAAAATAATCCCGTAATTTTGGTATATTTGTGAGTCACGAGAAAATAGCCCTTCAGTGGGTTAATTTTATAATATGAGAAAACAACCCTAGTAAAGGGGTATACTTGTCAATATAAGAAAATAACCCCGTAAAAAAGTTGTATATTTATCTATATAAGAAAATAATTCCGTAAAAGGTGTATATTTATGAATATGAGAAAACAACCCCACAAAAGTAGTGTAATTGCAAGTCTGAGAAAACAACCTCGTAGAAGGGGTAAAATTTATAGTATGAGAAAACAACCCCGTAGAGGGATATATTTAGAAATATTAGAAAATAACTCCATAATACGGGGATATTTATCGATTAGAGAAAATAATCCCGTAATTTTGGTATATTTGTGAGTATGAGAAAACAACCCCTTGAATGTCAACATAAGAGAATAACCCGTAAAACATAGATATTTATGAATTTGAGAAAACAACACTATAATAGTCTTAATAATTTAATATGAGAAAATGACCCCGTAAAATGTGTATATTTACGAATTAAAAAAACAACCCCATAAAAGTAGTGTAACTACTAGTATTTGAAAACAGAGCTCAGAATTAGTAAATTTTTTAATATGAGAAAACGACCCGTAATACTGAGGGATTTTATCAATCGGAAAAAATAACCCCATAATTTTGGCATATTTATGAGTATGAGAAAACAACCATGTAATATAAGAAAATAAATCACCGTGAAACGGTATATTTATGAATTTGAGGAAATAACCACGTAAAATAGTGTAATTAAGTAGTCCGAGAAAAAAATGTTCTTGTACAAGAGGTAAATTTTTAATATGAGAAAAACCCGTGCACTACCGGAATATTTATCAATTAAAGATAGTAACCCGTAATTTTGGTATATTTGTGAGTGTGAGAAAACAACCCCTTAAATGGGTTATTTTATAATATGAGAAAACAAACTCGTAAAAAGGGTATATTTGTCCATATAAGAAATTACACCAGCAAAATGTGTGTATTTATAAATTTGAGAAAACAACACCGGAATAGTGCTAATAGTTTAATATGAGATAACGACCTGTAAAAGTAGTACATTTCTTAATATAAGAAAATAACCCCGTAAAAATGTGTATATTTATGAATCACGAGAAAACAACACCGTAAAAGTAGTAGTAATTGTAGTCCGAAAACAAACTGTAGAAGGGGATAAATTTTTAATATGAGAAAACAATCTCGTAATACGGGGATATTTATCAATCGGAGAAAATAACTCGTAATTTTGGTATTTTGTGAGTATGAGAATCACGACCCCTGCCGCGCATGACTCGCCACCACCATATTTGATTCCTCCATAGCCTTTTCCTAACAATCTATTAGTCCCGATACATGTTTTGTATGGGCAAATGTCGAGTTCCTATATTGCATACCCATATTAGTGGAATTCAATGATGTTGTTGTCCTATATTTTGCCTTTATGCCTCCTTTAGGGCAATGGGTGGTTGTAAGACTCTCCGACACCGCCATTCATGTTCATATCCCGAGAGGGAACCCTTGAGACCACGATGTTGTCCTTAAATGGGTTAATTTTATAAATTTGTCGTTATAAGAAAATAACCCCGTAAAAGTGGTATATTTACTAATATGATAAAAACAAACCCGTAAAATAGTATAATTGTTAGTTTGAGAAAACAGCCCAGTAGGAGTAAATTTTTAATGTGAGAAAACAACCGCATAATACAGGGATATTTATTAATCGGAGAAAATAACTCGTATTTTGGTATATTTTGTGAGCACGAAAAAATAATCCCTTAATAGTGCTAATAATCTAATATGAGAAAACGACCCCTAAAAATGGTATATTTATCATCAATAAGAAAATAACCCATAAACGTATATTTATGAATCTCGGAAAACAACCCGTAAAAGTAGTGTAATTACGAGTCCGAGAAAACAACCTTGTCAAAGAGGTAAATTTTTAATATGAGGAAAACAACCCCCTAATACGGGGATATTTATTAATCCGGAGAAAATAAACGCGTAATTTTAGTGTATTTGAGGAGTATGAGAAAACAACCCCTTAAATGGGTTAATTTTATAATATGAGAAAACAATCCCGTAAAAGTGATTTGTTTATATAAGAAAAAACCCATAAAATGTGGATATTTATAAATTTGAGAAAACAACATCGTAAAAGTTGTCACGACCCACTTTGGGGCCCGTGACTGAAGACTATGGGAATGGGTAGGCTTAAGGCCACCGAAACCCGTAGTAAGCCTTACCAACCCGCAAATCCATATATACAATTAACCAAATATAAAGTAGTCATAATTGTCTTGCATAATACATCATCATACTACCAACAGGAGTTAGAATAGTTATATAAATTTTAAAATTTCCTCACCTGCCGGACACTCTAGAGTAAAATGACAAGTATATAAGTACAAGATAATTACAAAAGTCCGAAAAGAAGAAGCCTGGACTGTCTAATGTGCGATGGCTGCAAGGTCTTTAACTATCACCCGAAAAATTACAATTGAGACTGTTAGTCTCAAGAGTGAGATAAAATCAAATAATCTAGAGACTATTGCACCATGAAATATTAATTATTCGAATCCATATCAAACCACGAACATAAAATCATGATGTCATCATACCATAATGAAATAAATAAATAAATAAATAAATAAAAATATCTTTGTTTTCTTTCGGACGAAAGTGGCTCTAGAGAACCCTAAACCCCAAATTCTAGTAGCCGCCTCTTAATCCAACAAAGTGTCCGGGCGCCCAGAGCAAGCAAGCTCGATCGGTCCTTACCCAACCAACACTTGAATTCCAAATAAGCCGCGGCCAGAGAGCATTGCTCGATCGGGGACCTTAACTGGACAATCAATCGAATCGCCAGCAGAATGCTCGATCAGGGCAGACAAAATCCATAATAACCTTATATCCATGATCATTACCGGCGGCGACGCCATTGTTCTACAAGCCACATTTCCCAATTGCAATCATCAATATAATAAATATCATTATCCGATGAACTCAACCAACATATACATCGGAAATAAAGATTAAAATTTAAGGTAAAACAACGTGAAATTGTGAGGGAAAAATAATAACGTTTATCTTATTATAACATACTAATAATAATATTTATATTATTTCAAATAATAATCAAGTGAAATCATTTATTTTGCAATACTAATAATCATATTATGCATAAACTTTCAAAATAGCATATTAAATCGGACTTAGCAATAGTGCAATGATTAAATGACTTTAACTCACAGATCTAACGCTGCTCAGCCCCGCTCCCACGGGGGAGTCAAGGAAGGTCAATTATCTAATAACAAAAGACATACAATTAATAGACATTCAAAATTTTTCCTAAACTTAGACCCTAAGGTCGACCGCCTAGAATTAAATTGGACTCGAGGGATTCTAGAAATTTGACGAACCTCCCTAAATTACGGGATATTTACCCCCAGAAATGGGTCCAGACCCGCCAAAACATATATCGTATATGCCGGAATTAATAATGGGAGCCGGCCACAAGAACTCCGCACTAATTTTTTCCCGACTCCAAAACACCACAACCCAAACAATTTAATTTGATTTATTTTAAACTACCCAACACAAGCAATTAATAGCCATAATAACTTTCTAATATTATAACAAAATTTTCGGAGTCTAATAAAATTATACCGAAAGTTAAAATTGAAATATTTCACGCCCCGAAAACACCGTCCGGCCTACCGCCAATGGTTGTCGAATTTAAACCGGCGCCACGAAGCCTGGTTGCGGGAGTCCCGGGTACAAGTGTTTTGGTCGGAAGTGGGTCGGCGGCGGACGGGCCGGAAAGTCGGCCGCCACGCGACACTTCCCAAGGCCGCGAAGGATTTTCCGGCGAGGAGAGGGCTTCCTCCGTTTTGGGATGGGAGTCCGATCCTCGCCGGTTTGGCGAAAGGACGCAGTGAGGTCGAATCGATAACGGCAGCCTTCCTTAGCCTTGGTCGACGCCAAGCAAGTGAAGAGGGAGTGGAGGACGCGATAATCAAGCATGAGACAGGAACGGGAACAGTAATGGGAGGAGAAGGAAGGAAAGGAGAAGGAGAGGGGAAGGGGAGGGAGGAAGGAAAAGAGAGAGAGGAGGAGAAAAAGGAGATTTTTTTTTTTAAATATATATATATATATATATATATATATATATAGAATTATTATTATTATTACAACTAAGGGTGTTACAAAGTATTGTAATTGCGATTTGAGAAAATAGCCTCGTAAAAGGGAAATTTTATAATATAAGAAAACAACTCCGTTAGAGGGTATATTTATAAATATTAGAAAATAACCCCGTAATACGGAATAATTATCAATCTGGACAAAATAACCTCGTAATTTCGTATATTAGTGAATATGAGAAAACAACCCCTTAAATATGTTAATTTTATAATACGAGAACAACCTGAAAGGTGTATATTTGTCGATATAAGAAACAACTACCTTAGAAACGTATATTTATGAATTTGAGAAACAACCCCATAATCGTTAATAATTTAATATGAGAAAACGACCCCATAAAAGTGGTATATTTATCAATATAAGAAAATAACTCAGAAACATGTATATTTATGAATATGAGAAAATAACTCAAAGTAAAGTACTTGTGAGTCCGAGGAAACAGCCCATAAAGGGGGTAAATTTTTAATATGAGAAAGCAACCCCGTAATGCGAGATATTTAATCAATTGGAGGAAATAACCCCGTAATTTTGGTATATTCGTGAGTATGAGAAAACAACCCCCTTAAAGGGATTAATTTTATAATATGAGAAAACAAACCTCTAAAAGGGGTATATTTGTCAATATATAAGATAATAATCCCGTAAAACATGTATATTTATTAATATAAGAAAATAACCCTACAAACGCATTATAATTTCGTAAAACAACGCCAAGATAGGGCTAATAATTTAATACTATGAGAAAACGACCACGTAATTGTAGTATATTTATCAATATATGAAAATAACTCCGTGAAAAAATATTTATTTTATGAATATGGTAACCAGAAAATAGTGTAATTGCAAGTCCGAGGGAAATAGCCCCATAGAGGGGGGTAAATTTTTTATATGCGAAAACAACTGTGAATTCAAGGATATTTGTCAATCGGAGAAAATGACCACCTAATTTTGGTATATTTAGCGAGTATGAGAAAACAACCCTTTAAAATGGGTTAATTTTATAATTTGAGAAAAATCTGAAAGAGGGGTATATTTGTCAAGATAAGAAAATAAGCCCGAAGTGGTATATTTATACATATAACAAAATAACCCTGTGAAACATGTATATTTACGTATACGAAAACAATCCCATAAAAGTTGTAATTACGTAGTCTTAGAAAATATCCCCGTGAAGGGTAAATTTTTAATATGAGAAAACAATCTTGTAATGCAGTGGATATTTATCAACCTGAGAAAATGACCTAATTTTGTATATTTGTGAGTGCTGTGAGAAAACAACCCTTAAATCTAAGGACTTTTATAATATGAGAAAGCAACTCCCGTAAAAAGACGAGGTTTGTCTATATAAGAAAATAATCCCCGCATAACGTGTGTATATTTATAAATTTGAGAAAACAACCTATATTAATAAGTTGATAATTTAATACGAAAATGACCTTATAAAAAGTGGTATATTTCGAGTATAAGAAATGACTCCCAGAAGGTGGTATATTTCTCAATATAAGAGGCCACCTCACGTAAAACGTGAATATTTACGGTATATGAGAAAACAACACTGTAAAGAATTGCGAGTATGAGAAAACAACCCCGTAGTAGGGGGTATATTTATAAATATTAAAAACAATCCTTAATACGAGGATATTTATCAATTGGAGAAAATAACTTAATTTTGGTATATTTTGGAGTATGAGAAACAACCCCTTAAAATGGATTAATTTTAGAAAATATGGGAAAAAACAAGCCCGTAAAAGGGATATATTTAATGATATATAAAAATAAATTCATAAATGTGAATGTGGTATATTTATGAATCA
>NC_063258.1:20930592-21001981 GCF_019578655.1 Ricinus communis
AAAATCAACCTCTTAAATGGGTTAATTTTATAATATGAGAAAACAACCCTATAAAAGGTGTATATTTATCGATATAAGAAAATAAATCCGTAAAACGTGCAAATTTATGAATTTGAGAGAACAACCCCAAAATAGCACTAATAATTTAATATGAGAAATCGACCCCGAAAAAGTGTTATATTTATCAATATAAGAAAATAACCCCGTAAAAGTAATAGAATTGCGAGTTTGAGAAAATAGCCTCGTAGAAGGGATAAATTTTTTAATATGAGAAAACAACCCCATAATATGGGGATATTTATCAATCGAAGAAAAAAACGAGTAATTCTGGTGTATTTGTGAGTATGAGAAAACAACCACTTTAATGGGTTAATTTTATAATATGAGAAAACAACCCCGTAAAAGGGGTATATTTGTCCATATAAGAAAATAGTCCCAAAAAATGTTTATATTTATGAATTTGAGAAAACAACATCATAATAGTGCTAATAATTTAATATGAGAAAACGACCTCGTAAATGTGGTATATTTATCAATATAAGAAAATAATCCCGTAAAACGTGTATATTTATAAATATGAGAAAACCACCCGTAAAAGTAGTTTAATTGCAAGTCTGAGAAAACAACCTGCAGAAAGGGTAAATTTTTTAATATGAGAGAATAACCCCGCATTACGGGGATATTTATCAATCGGGGAAAATAATCCCTTAATTTCGGTATATTTGTGAGTATGAGAAAATAACTCCTTAAATGGATTAATTTTATTATATGATAAAACAAACCCGTAAAAGGGGTATATTTGTTAATATAAGAAAATAACTCCGTAAAAGTGTTATATTTATCAATATAAGACGTATATATTTATAGATCCTCGAGAAAACAAATCAATGTAAAAGTAGTAATCATAATCCGAGAACAACCGGTAGGGGGTAATTTTAATATGAGAAAACAACCACGTAATACGGGGATATTTATCAATCGGAGAAAATAAGTATGTAATTTTGGTATATTTATGAGTATAAGAAAATAACACCTTAAATGGGTTAATTTTATAATATGAGAAATAACCTCGTAAAAGGGGTATATTTCGCAATATAAGAAAATAACCCCGTAAAAGTGGTATATTTATCAATATAAGAAAATAACCCCATAAAACGAGTATATTTATAAATCCGAGAAAACAACCCGTAGTAATTAAGTAGTCCGAGAAAACAAATGAAGGGTAAATTTTTAATATGAGAAAAGAACCCTGTAATACGGGGATATTTATCAATCGGAGAAAATAATCCCATAATTTTGGTATATTTATGAGTATTAGAAAATAACTCGTTAAATTGATTAATTTTACAATATGAGATAATATCATAAAAGGGGTATATTTGTCAATATAAGAAAATAACCCCGTAAAATGTGTATATTTATGAATTTAAGAAAACAACACTATAATAGCACTAATAATTTAGTATATGAGAAAATGACCCCATAAAAGTGATATATTAATCAATATAAGAAAATAACCCCGTAAAACGTGTATATTTATGAATTTGAGAAAACAACCTCGTAAAAGTAATGTAATTGCTAGTCTAAGAAAACAGGCTCGTAGAATGATTAAATATTTTATATGAGAAAACAGCCTCATAAAAAGGATAAATTTTTTATTATGTGAAAACAACCTCGTAATACGGGGATTTTTATAAAATTGCAGAAATAACCCCGTAATACAAGGATATTTATGAAATTGTGGAAACAACCCCGTAATTGTGGTATATTTGTGAGTATGAGAAAACAACCCCTTAAATAGGTTAATTTTATAATATGAGAAAACAACCCCGTAAAAGGGGTGTATTTGTCAATATAAGAAAATAACCCTGTAAAAAGTGTATATTTAAGAAGAATTTGAAAAAACAACCCTATGTACTGCTAATAATTTAATATGAGAAAATGACCCCATAAAGTGGTATATTTATCAATATAAGAAAATAACCTCGTAATACGTGTATATTTATGAATATGAGAAAGAACCCCGTAAAAATAGCGTAACTGCGTGTCTAAGAAAACAGCTTCGCAGAAAGGGTAAATTTCTTAATATGAGAAAACAGCCTCGTAGATGGGGTAAATTTTTTAATATGAGAAAATAACCCCGTAATACGGGGATATTTATCAATCAGAGAAAATAAACCCGTAATTGTTTTGCATTTGTGAGCATGAGAAAACAACCCCTTAAATGGGTTAATTTTGTAATATGAGAAAATAACCCCGTAAAAGGGGTATATTTGTTAACATAAGAAAATAACCCCATAAAACGTGTATATTTATGAATTTATGAAAACAACACTAGAATAGTGCTAATAATTTAGTATGAGAAAATGACCCTGTAAAAGTGATATATTTATCAATATAAGAAAATAACTCCGTAAAACGTGTATATTTATGAATCTGAGAAACAACCCCGTAAAATTAGTGTAATTGCGAATATGAGAAAACAGCCCCATAATACGAGAATATTTAACAATCGGAGAAAAAAACAACGTAACTTTGTTATATTTGTCAGTATGAGAAAAAAACCCCTTAAATTGGTTAACAACCCCGTAAAAGGGGTATATTTCACAAAATAAGAAAATAACCCTGTAAAAGTTGTCAATATCAAAAAATAATCAAGTAAAACGTGTATATTTATGAATCTGAGAAAACAACTCCGTAAAAGTAGTGTAATTGCGAGTCTGAGAAAACAACCTCATAAAAGGGGTAAATTTCTTAATATGAGAAAACAACCCTGTAATTCGGGGATATTCATCAATCAGAGAAAATAACCCCGTAATTTGGTATATTTGTGAGTACGAGAAAACAACCCCGTAAAACGGGTATATTTGTCAATATAAGTAAATAACCCCGTATAACGTGTATATTTATGAATTTGAGAAAATAACCCCAGAATAGTACTAATAATTTAATATGAGAAAACGACCTCGTAAAGTGGTATATTTATCAATATAAGAAAATAACCTAGTAAAACGTGTATATTTATGAATCTGAGAAAATAATCCATAAAAGTAGTGTAATTTCGAGTATGAGAAAACAACCTTGTGATAAATTTATTAATATGAGAAAACCCCGTCAGAGGGATGTATTTATAAATATTAGAAAATAACCCCGTAATCCAGAGATATTTATCAATCAGAGAAAATAACCCCGTAATTTTGGTATATTTATATGTATGAGAAAAAACTCCATAAATGGGTTAATTTTATAATATGAGAAAACAACCCCGTAAAAGAAGTATAATTCACAATATAAGAAAATAACCCCGTAAAAGTGGTATATTTATTAATATAAAAAGCCCCGTAAAACGTGTATATTTATAAATCTGAGAAAATAACCCCGTAAAAGTAGTGTAATTGCGAGTCTCAAACAACAGCCTCGTAGAAGGGGTAAATTTTTTAATATTAGAAAACAACCATGTAATACGGGGTTATTTATCAATCGGAGAAAATAACTCCGTAATTTTGGTATAATTGTGAGTATAAGGAAAAACCCCTTAAATGGGTTAATTTTATACTATGAGAAAACAACCCCGTAAAAGGGGTATTTTCACAATATAAGAAAATTCTCCTCATAAAAGTGGTATAATTGTCAATATAAGAAAATAACTCCGTAAAGCGTGTATATTTATGAATATGAGAAAACAACCCCGTAAAAGTAGTATAATTGCGAGTCCAAGAAAACAGCCTCGTAAAACAGGTAAATTTTTTAATATGAGAAAACAGCCTCGTAGAAGGGGTAAGTTTTTTAATGTGTGAAAATAACCTCGTAGTACAAGGATATTTATGAATTTGACAAAATAACCTCGCAATTATGGTATATTTGTGAGTATGAGAAATCAACCCCTTAAACGGGTTAATTTTATATTGTGATAAAACAACCCCGTAAAAGGGATATATTTGTCGATATAAGAGAGTAACCCCATAAAACGTGTATATTTATGAATTTGAGAAAAAAAACTTAATAATAGCGCTAATAATTTAGCATGAGAAAATATCCCCGTGAAAGTGGTATATATAAATATAAGAAAATAATCCTGTAAAACATGTATATTTATGAATCTGAGAAAACAACCCCGTAAAAGTAGTGTAATTGCGAGTTTGAGAAAACAACCTCGTGGAAGGGGTAAGTTTATTAATATGAGATATAAACCACATAATACGACGATATGTATCAACGAAGAATATAATCCCATAATTTTGGTTTATTTGTGATTACTAGAAAACAACTCCTTAAAATAGGTTAATTTTACAATATAAGAAAACAACCCCGTAAAAGGGATATATTTGTCAATATAAGAAAATAACCCCGTAAAACGTGTATATTTATGAATTTGAGAAAACAATACAATAATAGAGCTAATAATTTAGTATGAGAAAATGACCCCGTAAAAGTGGAATATTTATTAAATATTAGAAAACAACCCCATAATATGGGGATATTTATCAATCAGAGAAAATAATCCTGTAAAAGTAGGTATATTTGTGAGCATGAGAAAACAACCCTTTAAATGTATTAATTTTATAATAGGAGAAAACAACCCCGAAAAATGTGTATATTTATGAATTTGAGAAAATAACCGTATAATAGTACTAATAATTTAATATGAGAAAACGACTCCGTAAAAGTAGTATATTTATCAATATAAGAAAATAACCCCGTAAAACATGTATATTTATGAATTTGAAAAAACAACTCCATAATAGTGCTAATAATTTAATATGAGAAAACGATCCGATAAAAGTAGTACATTTATCAATATAAGAAAATAATCCCGTAAAAACGTGTATAGTTATGAATATGAGAAAACAACCCCGTAAAAGTAGTATAATTGCGAGTTTATAAAACCAACCTTATAAAAGGGTAAACTTTTTAATATGAGAAAACAGCCCCATAACACGCGGATATTTATCAATAGGAGATAATAACCCCGTAATTTTGGTGTATTTGTGAGTTTGAGAAAACAACCCCTTAAAAGGGTTAATTTGCTTAGTGCAAAAGAACAAGCAACGGCCCCGTAATACGGGAATATTTATCAATCGGAGAAAATAATCCCGTAATTTTGGTATATTTGTGAGTATGAGAAAACAACCCCTTAAATGGTTTAATTTTATAATATGAAAAATAACCCCGTAAAAGGGGTATATTTGTCCATAAGAAAATAACCCCGTAAAACGTGTATATTTATGAATTTGAGAAAACAACACATAATAGTGCTAATAATTTAGTATGAGAAAATGACCCCGTAAAAGTAGTATATTTATCAACATAAGAAAATAACCCCGTAGAACGTGTATATTTATGAATCTAAAAAAACAACCCTGGAAAAGTAGGATAATTGCGAGTCTAAGAAAATAGCTTCGTAGAAAGGGTAAATTTTTTAATATGTGAAAACAACCCCATAATACGGGGATATTTATGAATCTGCAGAAATAACCCCGTAATTGTGATATATTTATGAGTATGAAAAAAAAACCCCTTAAATGGGTTAATTTCATAATATGAGAGAACAACCCCAGAAAAGGGGTATATTTTTTATATAAGAAAATAACCCCGTAAAACGTGTATATTTATGAATTTGAGCAAACAACTCCAAAATAGCGCTAAAAATTTAATATGAGAAAACGACCCTGTAAAAGTGGTATATTTATCAATATAAGAAAATAACCACGTAAAACGTGTATAGTTATAAATTTGAGAAAATAACCCTGTAAAAGTAGTGTGATTACGAGAAAACAGCCTCGTACAAGGGATAAACTTTTTAATATGAGAAAATAGCCCCATAATACGTGGACATTTATCAATCGAAGAAAATAACACCATAATTTTGGTGTATTTGTGAGTATGAGAAAACAACCCCTTAAATGGGTTAATTGTATAATATGAGAAAACAACCTCGTAAAAGGGGTATATTTATTAATATAAGAAAATAACTCCATAAAAGTGTATATTTATAAATTTGAGAGAACAAACCCAGAATAGTGCTAATAATTTAATATGACAAAACGACCCCGTAAAAGTGATATATTTATCAATATAAAAAAACAACCATGTAAAACGTCTATATTTATGAATTTGAGAAAACAACCCCGTAAAAGTAGTATAATTACGACCCTGAGAAAACAGCCTCATAGAAGGGGTAAATTTTTTAATATGAGAAAATAACCCCATAATATGGGGCTATTTATCAATCGGACAAAATAACCCCATAATTTTGGTATATTTGTGAATATGAAAATAACCTGCCACGACCTCTACTCAGGCCCGTGACCCAAGAGATTAGAATGGGTAGGCTTACACACCAAACCCAACACTCACTGATTTAAACAAATCTCATCTCAAATTAATATTATTAAAACCACAAATTATCTTAAATGCTACACTCTACATAAATACTTGGCCTGATAAACTAGGCGAGACCAAACTCGTAAAAATTTACAACCGATACATCTACTATTACTATGAGAATCTAAGATTTACCAATTTACATACCAAATTAAATACATCACCATGAGTGAAGCCATCGAATAACAAGACGGAGAACTAACCACGAATCAAAAAATGGAGACCGAGAGTGAGTTAAAATCAAATAATCTAGGGACTATTGCTTCTTCCTCGAAACATAGATTATTCAAATCGATATCAAACCATACTATAATCATACCCTACTATTTCCTTCACATAAAATATTAATCATTCGAATCAAAATATCAACCATGCACGTAAATACAAATCACATTATAATCAAATACCATAATAAATAAATAAATAAAAATATATATTTACTTTTACGGACGAAAGGGTCGAGAATCCTAAACCCCAAATTTAGTAGCCTTTCTGCTCTTAATCCACTGTGTCCCGCCCAGAGAGCAAGCTCGATCAGGTCCTTACCCACCGAACACTTGAATTCCAAATAAGTTTGCTACCAGAGCATCGCCGATCAGTGACCTTAACTCCGCAATCAATCAACCCGGCCCAGAGCAATGCTCGATCGGGCGGTACAAATCCATAATAATCTTATATCCATGATCATTACCGGCAGACGCTACCCGATGTAACCCATCAAAGCATGTTCTACAAGCCACATTTCCCAAATCGCAATCACCACATTTAATAAATATCATTGTCTAATGAAATCATTCAACACTTATCGGAAATAAAGATTAAAAATTTAGGATAAGGCAACGCACCGTATTTCCATGAATAATAATATCTGATATTATAACGTTACTAATAATAATATTTATATTATTTTCAATAATTAATAGTCCGGTGGAAATCATTTACGCTATGATACTAATAACCATATTATGCATAAACTTTCAAAATAGCATATTAAATCGGACTTAGCAATAGTGCAATGATTAAATGACTTTAACTCACGGGATTGGGCGACCTCCTAGCTCCTCTCCGCCTGACCCGCTGGAGCGAGCCACCGTATGCATCATCCAATCACGGAAAACAATTTATCAATACGAGACAATCGATCATTAATCCTAGGTCTAGACTGACCGATCAGTTTGAATCTCGACGAGAATTCTACCAAAACCGCAATCCCTACAACACGAACATTACCCCCCGAAACGGGTCCAGGACTGCTAGAAAAACACTCCAAATATCCAACAATATAAACAACGGAGTCGGGTCCCCAAACTTCACTATTTCGACCACCATATAGCACAAAATACGCAGGGCAAACCGATGACAATTATTTATGACTCACAAATATCATCAAATACTCAATATAATCCAATAGACACAATTAAACCAAGAATTCCAAAATTAACGGGCCAAAGATAATTCGATTTCTGGCCGACCAACCGCGAGTCCGATCGACGATCCGAACACACCATCGGACCACACGACAATACGACGATCCCTCGCCTTTCCGATCCGACACTGATCGTCCGAGAGATTATGGATGATCTCGACCGCCGACTAAACGAAGCTCGTCGCCACGAAACCAAGCTTAAGATGAGGAGAGTTTGATACGCCCCGATTGTCCATATCACGAACTCTCTCCGGCCACCAAATCGACGCCGCCACCAAAAGGAAGCTCTCCAAGGAGCCGATCGCCACCAAGATCGGGCCTTCGAAAGGCCGAAATCCAAACGTCAAAGTCGCCGCCACACATTCCTCCGCATTGAAAGTCAGCTGCCGCCACACATGGCTGGCTGCGACGCTGCCTGGGCCGGCCCACGCCCCAATCTAAGCCACCGACGCCCCAGTCACCTCTCTTCCCAAGACCGCACTCTCTCCTCCTTTCTTCTTCCCTTTCAATATCGACATTTGAATTTAACTTTTTCTTATTACAATTTGTCCCTCAACTTTCTTAATTACTTACAATTTCATCCCGTAATTCCAATTTGTCCCCCAAACTTCTTTTTAGCCTTTCAATTAAGCCCCTAACTATTTAATTTGTGCCAAATCCGAATTATTGAAAATACACAATTACAAAAATACCCCTGACCGACATATTTATTTACGAAAATACCAAACTCACAAATTTCCATTAAAACCCCATAAAAATAACATTATACTTTCAATCCTTATTCCAAAATAAATTTCCAATTTAGTCCTAACACACAATTAAATTAAATTATCAATTTTCCCAAAATTCTTTTATAAACACATCCTTTACAATTCTACCATAATTTTACTTATATAAATATGCATTTGGAAAAATTTTGAATAACCAAAATATAATCATTTCTCAAATAATTTACTTGAATAATTTCTTAAAATTTCAAACTAATTGGGTATAGAAAATAACTCATTTATTTGATTAATATTAAATTTTTCATTAAATCATTTCAAATTAAACCCAATAAAAATAAAGCTAAAATTAACTTAAATAAAAAACTCATTATTAAATATATAAAAAAAATTCCGGATGTTACAACAACCCCTTAAATAAGTTAATTTTATAATATGAGAAAACAACCCCGTAAAAGGAGTATATTTGTTAATATAAAAAAACTCTGTAAAACGTGTCTATTTATGAATTTGAGAAAATAATACCATAATAGTGCTAATAATTTAGTATGAGAATATGCCGTAAAAGTAGTATATTTATCAATATAAGAAAATAATCCCATAAAACGTGTATATTTATGAATCTGAAAAAACAACCCCGTAAAAGTAGTGTAATTGCGAGTATAAGAAAATAGCCTTATAGAATCTGTAAATTTTTTAATATGAGAAAACAGCCTCATAGAATGGGTAAATTCTTTCATATGAGAAAACAACCTCATAGAATGGGTAAATTCTTTAATATGTGAAAATAACCCCGTAATACGGAGATATTTATAAATTTGCGAAAATAACCGGTAATTGTGGTATATTTATGAGTACGAGAAAATAAACCCTTAAATGAGTTAATTTTATAATATGGAAAGCAACCTCATAAAAGGGGTATATTTATATATGAGAAAACAACCCCGTAAAAGTAGTGTAATTAGGAGTCTGAGAAAACAAACTCGCAGAAGGGGTAAATTTTTTAATATGAAAAAACAACCTCGTAGAAGGGGTAGATTTTTTAATATATGAAAACAACCCCGTAATACGAGAATATTTATCAATTGGAAAAAATAACCCTGTTATTTTAGTATATTTGTGAGTATGAGAAAACAACCCCTTAAATGGGTTAATTTTATAATATGAGAAAACAACCCCGTAAAATGGTATATTTATCAATATAAGAAAATAACCCCGTAAAACGTATATATTTATATATCTAAGTAAACAACCCCGTAAAAGTAGTATAATTATGAATCTGAGGACACAGCCTCGTAGAAGGGGTAAATTTATTAATATGAGGAAACAACCCCGTAATACGGGGATATTTATCAATCAGAGAAAATAAGCCTGTAAATTTAGTATATTTGTGAGTATGAGAAAATAATCCCTTAAATAGGTTAATTTTATAATATGAGAAAACAACCCCGTAAAAGGGGTATTTTTGAAAATATAAGAAAATAACCCCGTAAAAAGTAGTATATTTATAAATATAAGAGAATTACCTCGTAAAACGTGTATATTTATGAATATGGAAAAACAACCCCATAAAAGTAGTGTAATTGCGAATATGAGAAAATAGCCTCATAGAAGGAGTAAATTTTTTTATATGAGAAAACAACTTTGTAATACGGGGATATTTATGAATTGGAGAAAATAACCCCCTAGTTTTGGTATATTTGGGAGTATGAGAAAATAACCCCTTAAATGGGTTAATTTTATAATATGAGAAAATAATCCCCGTGAAAAGGGTATATTTGTCAATATTAGAAAATAACCCCATAAAATATGTATATTTATGAATTTGAGAAAACAACCCGAGAATAGTGCTAATAATTTAATATGATAAAACGACATCGTAAAAGTGGTTTATTTGTCGATATAAGAAAATAACCCCGTAAAACGTGTATATTTATGAATATGAGAAAACAACCTCATAAAAGTAGAGTAATTACGAGTCTGAGAAAACAACCTCGTAAAAAAAGGATTAATTTTTTAATATGAAAAAATAATCCCGTAAGAGGGGTATATTTATAAATATTAGAAAACAACCCCGTAATACGGGGATATTTATCAATTGGAGAAAATAACTCCGTAATATTGATATATTTGTGAGTATGAGAAAACAACCCCTTAAATGGGTTAATTTTATTATTTGAGAAAACAATCCCGTAAAAGGGGTGTATTTGTCAATATAACAAAATAACCCTGTAAAATGTGTATATTTATGAATGTTAGAAAACAATAGCATAATAGTGCTAATAATTTAGTATGAGAAAACAATCCCGTAAAAGTAGTGTAATTGCGAGTCTAAGAAAACAGCCTCGTAGAACGTGTAAATTTTTTAATATGAGAAAATAGCCTCGTAGAAGGGGCAAATTTTTTAATATGTGAAAATAACCCCGCAATACGAGGATATTTATGAATATGAGGAAATAACCCCATAATTGTTGTATATTTGTGAGTATGAGAAAACAACGACTTAAATGGCTTAATTTTATAATATGAGAAAATAACCTCGTAAAAGGGGTATATTTTTCGACAATTCCGTAAAAGGGGTATATTTGTCGATATAAGAAAATAACCCCGTAAAACGTGTATATTTATGAATTTGAGAAAACCACCCCATAATAGTGCTAATAATTTAATATGAGAAAACGACCTAGTAAAAGTGGTATATTCATCAATATAAGAAAATAAACCTGTAAAACTTGTATATTTATGAATTAGAGAAAACAACCGTGTAAAAGTAGTGTATTTGCGTGTCTAAGAAAACAACCTTGTAGTAGGGGTAAATTTTTTAATATGAGAAAACAACCCCTTAAGTGGGGTATATGTATAAATATTAGAAAACAACCACGTAGTACAATAAAATTATGAATCTGAGACAATAATCTCGTAATTGTGGTATATTTTTTAGAAAGAAAACAACCCATTAAATGGGTTAATTTTATAATATGAGAAAATAACCCCGTAAAAGGGGTATATTTATCAATATAAGAAAATGATCCCGTAAAACGTATATATTTATTAATTTGAAAAAATAACCTTATAATAGTGCTAATAATTTAATATGAGAAAACGACCTCTTCGTAAAATGTATATATTTATGAATCTGAGAAAACAACCCCGTCAAAATAGTATAATTGCGAGTCTAAGAAAATAGCCTCGTAGAAGGGATAAATTTTAATATGAGAAAACAACCCCGTAATACGGGGATACCTAAGAATCTGAGAAAATAACTCTATAGTTGCGGTATATTTGTGGGTATGAGAAAACAATCCCATAAAAGTGGTATATTGGTCAATATAAGAAAATAATCCCGTAAAAAGTGTATATTTATGAATTTTAGAAAACAACTCCATAGTAGTGCTAATAACTAAATATGAGAAAACAATCCCGGAAAAGTAGTGTAATTGTGAGTTTGAGATAACAGCCTAGTAGAAGGGGTGAATGTTTTAATATGAAAGAACAACCCCGTAAGAGAGGTATATTTATAAATATTTGAAAACAACCCCGTAATGCGAGGATATTTATCAATCGGAAAAAATAACCCTGTAATTTTGGTAAATTTATGAGAATGAGAAAATAACCCCTTAAATGGATTAATTTTATAATATGAGAAAACAACCTCGTAAGAGGGGTATATTTATCAATATAAGAAAATAACCTCGTAAAACGTTTATATTTATGAATTTGAGAAAATAACCCCATAATAGTGCTAAAAGTTTAATACAAGAAAACGACTCCGTAAAAGTGGTATATTTATCAATATAAAAAAATAACATCATAAAACATGTATATTTATGAATCTGAGAAAACAACCCCATAAAAGTAGTGTAATTGGGACTCTCAGAAAAGAGTCTCATAGAAATGGTAAATTTTTTAATATGAGAGAACAACCCCGTAATACGGAGATATTTTTCAACCAGAGAAAATAACTCCGTAAATTTGGTATATTCGTAAGTATGAGAAAACAACCTCTAAAATGGATTAGTTTAACAATATGAGGAAACAACCCCGTAAAAGGAGTATATTTGTCAATATAAGAAAATAACTCTCTGTCAAACGTGTAAAGTTATGAATTTGAGAAAAAAACTCCATAATAGAGTTAATAATTTAATATGAGAATACGACCCCATAAAAGTGGTATATTTATCAATATAAGAGAATAACTCCGTGAAACGTGTATATTTATGAATCTGAGAAAATAACCCCATAATTGCAATATATTTGTGAGTATGAGAAAACAACCCCTAAAATGGGTTAATTTTATAATATGAGAAAACAATCCCGTAAAAGTGGTGTATTGGTCAATATAAGAAAATAACCCCGTAAAACGTGTATATTTATGAATTTGAGAATACAACCTTATAATAGTGCTAATAATTTAATATTAACAAAACAACCGGTAAAAGTAGTGTATTGCGAGTCTGAGAAAACAACCTAGTACAAGGGGTGAATGTTTTAATATGAGAAAACAACCCTGTAAGAGGGATATATTTATAAATATTTGAAAATAACCCCGTAAAAGTGTTATATTTTGGTATATTTTGGTATTGATCAATCGGAGAAAATAACCCTGTAATTTTGGTATATTTGTGAGTATGAGAAAATAATCCCTTAAATGTGTTAATTTTATAATATGAGAAAACAACCCCGTAAAAGTGTTATATTTGTCAATATAAGAAAATAATCTCGTAAAACGTGTAGATTTATGAATTTGAGAAAACAACCACATAATAGAGCTAAAAATTTAATATGAGAAAATAACTTTGTAAAAGTGGTATATTTATCAATATAAAAATAAAATCGTAAAACGTGTATATTTATGAATCTGAAAACAACCCCGTAAAAGTATTGTAATTGCCCGTAAAAGGGGTATATTTGTCAATATGAAAAAATAACCCCGTAATACGGAGATATTTTTCAATCGGAGAAAATAACCCCGTAATTTTGATATATTTGTGAGTATTAGAAAACAACCTCTTAAATGGATTAATTTTACAATACAAGGAAATAACCCTGTAAAAGGATATATTTGTCAATATAAGAAAATAACTCCGTAAAATATGTAAATTTATGAATTTGAGAAAACAACCCCATAATAGTGTTAATAATTTAATATGAGAATACGACCCCGTAAAAGTGATATATTTATCAATATAAGAGAATAAATCCATAAAACGTGTATATTTATGAATTTGAGAAAATAACCCTATAATTGAGGTATATTTGTGAGTATGAGAAAATAACCCCTGAAATGGGTTAATTTTGTAATACGAGAAAATAACCCCGTAAAAGTGGTATATTGGTCAATATAAGAAAATAACTCCGTAAAACGTATATATTTATGAATTTGAGAAAATAACCCCGTAATAGTACTAATAATTTAATATGAGAAACGTAAAAGTGGTATATTTATCAATATAAGAGAATAACTCCGCAAAACGTATATATTTATGAATTTGAGAAAATAACCCCGTAATTACGGTATATTTGTGAGTATGAGAAAGCAACCCCTCAAATGGGTTAATTTTATAATACGAGAAAACAACCCCGTAAAAGTGGTGTATTAGTCAATATAAGAAAATAACCCCGTAAAACATGTATATTTATGAATTTGAGAAAACAATCCCATAATAGTGCTAATAATTTAATATGAGAAAATAACCCCATAAAAGTAGTGTAATTTCGAGTCTGAGAAAACAACCTAGTAGTAGAGGTGAATGTTTTAATATGAGAAAACAACCCCATAATAGTGGTATATTTATCAATATAAGAAAATAACCCCTAAAACGTGTATATTTATGAATATAAGAAAAAAATCCCATAAAAGTAGTGTAATTGCGAGTCTAAGAAAACAGTCTCGTAGAAGGGGTAAATTATTTAATATGAAAAAACAACCCCGTAAGTGGGGTATATTTATAAATATTAGCAAACAACCACGTAATACGGGAATTTTATCAATTAGAGAAAATAATCCCGTAATTTTGATAAAACAACCCTTTAAATGGGTTAATTTTTATAGTATGAGAAAATAACCCCGTAAAAGAGTTATATTTGTCAATATAAGAAAAGAACCTCGTAAAACGTGTATATTTATAAATTTGAGAAAATCACCTCATAATAGAGCTAAAAATTTAATATGAGAAAATGACTCCGTAAAATTGGTATATTTATTAATATAAAAAAATAACATTGTAAAACGTGTCTATTTATGAATCTGAGAAAACAACCCCGTAAAAGTAGTGTAATTGCCAATCTAAGAAAACAGCCTCGTAGAAAAGGTAAATTTTTTAATATGAGAACACAACCCTGTAATACAGGGCCCGTAAATTTGGTATATTTGTGAGTATGACAAAACAACCCCTTAAATGAATTAATTTTCCAATACGAGGAAACAACCCCATAAAAAGGGTATATTTATCAATATGAGAAAATAACTCTATAAAAGGTGTAAATTTATGAATTTGAGAAAACAACCCCATAATAGTGTTAACAATTTAATATGAGAATATGACCCCGTAAAACATGTATATTTATGAATCTGAGATAACAACTCCATAAAAGTAGTTTAATTGCGAGTCTAAGAAAACAACCTCGCAAAAAGGGTAAATTTTTTAATATGAGAAAATAATCCCGTAATTTTGGTATATTTGTGAGTATGAGAAAATTAACCCCTTAAATGGGTTAATTTTATAATATGACAAAACAACCCCGTAAAAGGGGTATATTTGTCCATATAAGAAAATAACCCCGTAAAACGTGTATATTTATGAATTTGAAAAAACAACCCCATAATAGTGTTAATAATCTAATATGAGAAAACGACCCCTTAAAAATAGTATATTTATCAATATTAAAAAGAATAACTCAATAAAACGTGTATATTTATGAATATGAGAAAACAACCTCATCAAAGTAGTGTAATTGTCAGTCTAAGAAAACAGCCTCGTAGAAGGGGTAAATTTTTAATATGAGAAAACAACACCGTAATACAGGAATATTTATGAATCTGAAAAAGTAACCCCGTAATTGTGATATATTTGTGAGTATAAAAACAAACCCCTTATGTCACGACCCGATCTATGGGCCCGTGACCGGCACTAGGAAACGGATAGGCATAAGGCCACCAAATCCCATAGTAAGCCTGATTATTCACTAACTCAAACAAAATGCAACAGACTCTGTCCATTTGTACTTTTTCACAATTAACCTTTAGCCATCATATATTACAAGTTAAATTTGGTCTGCTAGCATAATTAGGCAAGATCAGAATTTAAATAAAATTATAAAATGATAAATCTGAAATCTCTACTGTGAAGATTCTAGAATTCTAAAAGTCAACATACTAATAAAATATCAATTACATTGACCCGAAGATGAAGGAATTGGGTTGTTAGATGAAAAGAACTGCAGAAAAGCTAACAACACCTGAAAAACAGTTAAATTGAGACTGTCACTTTCGAGAGTGAATTAAAATTATAAATCCAAAAATAAATACAAACACTTCAATAATATTTTTTTTAATTTAAAATAAAATATTAAGTCATACAAAAATACGTGTCATGTCATGCTTCTATAAAATAAATTTTATATACTACGAGACAGAGTACCTCAGTAGAATCCTAATCTCCACTACTAAATGCCTTAGCCTTCGGTTCTCTCGCTTCCAATGTAATCCGCCAGAGAGCTTAAGCTCCACCAAGGTCCTTAAATCCAGTCTGGTCACTTGAATTTCCAATAAATCCGGCGCCCAAAGAGCAATGCTCGACCAGGAACCTTTACTCCGGCAAACTCACTCTACTCAGCCCAGAGAGTAAACTCGACCAAGACAAATCCTAAATTTACCTTTTAAATTTATCTTTACTATCTCGTCTCGGATTCATACCGGCAAGACGCGTCCCCGATGCAATCCATCAAGTAGGGGCCGAGCACGGATCACCCAATCTCGTTATTTATAAATCACCGACCATACCAAACCCTCGTTATTTTAAAATTGAAGGTACGATCGCACCAAACATAAAGGATACAATACCGTATTGTACCAATTTTACTAGCTCAATACAGCCCGGTTCTTGCTATTTTCTTGCCTAAAAATTTAAAAACACAACTTTAATCTCATCTTTAATCAAATACATTTAGAGAAAATATGATTACCAACCTAAAAAAAGTAGCATGAAAATCTGAATTAAAATTGCAATCACATTCTTGAACAACCTGTTTCGCAATTCAATCACTTGCAAATACAATAATTCATTCAATATTCAAATACAAACCATTAAAATATATATTACTGCTAGCATAAAAATATTTTACAGATGGCAATCATTAAAATAAATAAATTTATAAACTTTATGTAGCACCAAAATACATGTCCAAAATTAGCAAAGGAATGTTATTACCTCCCCTCAAGATTAGCACTCCACATTTAATCTTGGCATAAGGGACTCACCAATCTCAGGATCTTGAATAATTTCTACAATAAAAGTAAAAAAATACGTCAATAAGACTTAACAGCATCAATAATAAACAAACATATGTAAGAAGTAAAGAAATGTTACCTGACTCTATGCTTTCAATATCCTCTATTGATTCTTCTAATTGGATAGGTTTATTTGAACTTCTAAGCCAATCTTGACAACAAATGAGGACCTCCGCTGTTGTAGGAAGTAAAGAACTTCTATATTGTTAAAAGATGTTTTGACAATTTTTTCTCAAGTTTTGTTTGATCCTTTTCAAAAAAAAATTAAATTTATAAATATAATTTAATATTTTTATATTTTAATATTAATTTATAATATTTTAAAAGTTAATAAATTAATTATTTCTAAATATTTATTTTTTTAAGTTTTATTAGTATAATAATATAAAAATTATTTTTAAAATATTTATTTCTTAATTTTAATATTTATATAAATTAATACTTTTAGTATAATTAATATTATTATTCTTAAAATAAAAATATTATATACTTAAAAATTAATTTATTAATAAATATAGAGTAAATAATATTATATTTATATAATAATATCTTTTATAATTTTTACTAATTTATATAACTTTTATTAAATTAAGTAATTTTTTAATTAACTGTCAAAAATTTCTATATAGTAAATAAATTTTAAATCTAGTATTATAGTATGTATACTAGATTAATAGTATCAATATACTATGTGACATATTAAAATATATAACTTATATTTTTTATAGAGTATAAAGTATATTATAATATTATAGTTATTTTTAATATGTATTATTTTTGTATTTTGATAAAAATTGCTTGAATTATATAAATGATAAATATTAAATAATTTTTTATAGAGTATATGTATTATTTCTTTTAATATATGTATTATTTATATAATATAAATAATTTTTTATAAATATATGTAAAAAATTCGGTTCTACGGTTTGGTCCGAATCAGTACAAGACGGATCGATTCTGGTACGGTTTTTACTAAAGAACCAGTACTATACTGTAATAGTAAAAAAATTCGGATCGGTTCAATTTGGTTATAAAAACTTTCGATTTTTTTGGTTCTGGTACTTTTCGGTACGGTTATTCGGTTCGGGTGAGAATCACTGAGATCCATGCTCAGCCCTACCATCAAGTGGCATGTTCTACTGCCGTCTCATCCCGAGTCAACATGCATTCATAATAGCATTGATGTAGAAACCTATACATATATGAATAGTAATTAAATAAATAATTAAAATATTAAATCATTTAATTACACGATACATATATGAATAGTAATTAAATAAATAATTAAAATATTAAATCATTTAATTAGAACTATTGCATAAAATCTTAGCATATGACACGTGTAAACAAATATACGACTTTAACTTACAGTTCTGATGACCTCCTAGCTCTGCTCCGATGCCTCGGGTGGAGCGAGCTGAACTGATGGATTTATCTAATCACTGGAACAATTCAATAAGAAAAAGTAAAACATTTAATAAATAATCTAAGGCCTAGGCTCCTAGAATTAACTGTCTAAGAATTTCGACTCGGGTAAATTCTATCAAAAATTCGGCAAAACCTCCCCTAAATACGGACGTCTAACCCCCGTATAACGGGTTCAGGACCTACCAGAAAACACTTCAAATCCTCAACAATTTATTTAACGGGAGTCGGCCATCAAGATTTTATTATTTTTCCCGACTCCGCCACACATTACAAATCACGATTATTGGCAAACGGTCTGACAATTTATTATTTTAACTAACAATCCTCATAATATTTTCTAATGCTCAACACAATAATTAATCACATAATTTTTATCAATGAACTCTAAAATTAACGGCTAGAGAATTACCGAGATGCTTGATTACTCGGTCGACTCGCCTCCAGCCACCGGAGTCCGATTGAAGTTCCGAATGCGCCTACGGACTCGAGACAACGCACTGATGATGATCCTAGCACCCGATCTTCCAATCCGACCCCCGATCATCCAGAGAGATATACGGACGATCTCGCCCGTCAATTTTCAAACGGAGTCCGATCGCCACGAAACTGGTGTCATTGGAAAGCTTGAGCTGAGGGGAGTCTGGATATGTCCTATGATCGGCCATTCCTAGCCTGAACTCACCAGAAAAGTCAGAAATTCCAGCTGCCTCACTTTGCCGAAACTCCTTCCTCTGGCCACCAACGCTATCGCCGCTACCCCTAAAAGGAAGCCCTCAACTCATCGGTCAAAAAGAGACCAACCTCGCTGCCAAAGGACGTCGGAAATGCCCAAAATAGCGTTGGAAAGTCGCTGCCGCTTCCTCGCGTTCTCCCATCGTCGCCGCTTGCTAGAGCCACCATCGTCAGCCGGGCCTCACGCACCTTCGCCACCTTTGTGGCGACTTGGCCACCACCACCGGACAACGCCTTCTTCTTCCTTCTTCCCCGATTCTCCTCTTCTCCTTTCTTTTTCTTTCTCTATATCGACATTTGGTCCTTGAACTTTTTTCTTTACCTTTTGGTCCCTCAACTTTATTAATTACTAACAATTTCGCCATGCAAAATTTTCGAACAATTTCGCCATGCAAAATTTTCGAACAATTTCGCCGTACAAATTTCTGATTGATCCTCCAACTTTACGTTATCTTTTCAATTAAGCCCTAACTATTTAATTTGGGCCAAAATAAAATTATTGAAAATAGAGAATTACTTATTTACCCTTGCTTTTGAAAGTAAAATCACCAATTATCCTTACTAACATGTTTAATTACAAAAATACCAACCATACAAATTTTCATTTAAAACCCAAAATTAAAGCAATTATAATTTTAATCCTTATTCCAAAATTAATTCTCAATTTAATCTTAACACTTAATTAACTTAATTAATCAATCTACTAACTATTTTTCAATTAAAATCAACACCATTAGCTAATTAAAATTTGCTATTCCCCAATAAATTCTTTTATAAAAATATTATTTACCAACACTTTCATAATTCTCAAATATAGAATTTAATTCATATACTCATATGTGGAGAAAATTAAATGACCAAAAATATAATTTATTTTTCAAGGAATTTACTTAATTGATTTCTTGAAAATCAAACTAATTAGTCTGAGAAAACAACCTCGTAGAAGGGGTAAATTTTTTAATATGAGAAAACAACCCTATAATACAGGGATATTTATCAATCGGAGAAAATAACTCTGTAATTTTGGTGTATTTGTGAGTATGAGAAAACATCCCCTAAATGGGTTAATTTTATCATATGAATCCCGTAAAAGGGGTATATTTGTCAATATAAGAAAATAACCTCATAAAACGTGTATATTTATGAATTTGAGAAAACAACCCCAGAATAATGCTAATAATTTAATATGAGAAAACGACCCCATAAAAGTGGTATATTTATCAATATAAGAAAATAACATCGTAAAACGTATATATTTATGAATCTGAGAAAACAACCCATAAAAATAGTGTAATTGCGAGTCTAAGAAAACAACATCGTAGAAGGGGTAAATTTTTTAATATGATAAAACAACCCTATAAGAGGGATATATTTATAAATATTAGAAAACAACCCTTAATATGAGGATATTTATCAATCGGAGAAAATAACCCCATAATTTTGGTATATTTGTGAGTGTGAGAAAACAACCCCTTAAATGAATTAATTTTATAATATAAGAAAACAACGACGTAAAAGGGGTATATTTGTCAATGTAAGAAAATAATCCCGTAAAAGGGCTTTTGTCACGACCCAACCTGTGGGCCCGTGACCAGCACTGGGGAATGGGTAGGCTTAAGGCCACCAAATCCCATAGTAAGATTGACTATGCATAACTCAATCAAATTAAAATCCGAACTCAATTCTAAGGACTTTTTGCCACAATTAATCTTAACCATCAAATTCTACATATTTAATTCGGTCTGCTTGCAAGACCCGAATTTACATAAAATTGCAACTAATAAGTCTAAAATTTCTATTGTGGAGAATCTAAAATTTTATAAGTCAAACATTACCAACGTCAATTACATCAACCTGATGATGAAGGAGTCGGGTTGCTAGATAAGAATTGCGGGAAGACTAACAATCACTTGAAAAATAGTAAAATTGAGACTGTGAGTCTCGAGAATGAGTTAAAATCATATATCCAAAAACAATTACAAACACTTCCATAACACATTTATTTAATTTGAAATAAACATTAGGTCATGCATAAATATATGTGTCATGCCATGCTTAAATAAAAATACAACTTTCACATACTACTGGACGGAGTACGTCAGTAGATCCCTAATCCCAACACTAATACCTCGACTCTCTCGTTTCAATAGAACTAGTGCCTAGAGAGCAAAGCTTGACCAAGGTCCTTAACTCCAGTCCGGTCACTTAATTATCACTATCAGTCTTAGCCTTTAGACTCTCTTGCTCCAATAAGACTGGCGCCTAGAGAGCGAAGCTCGTCCAGGATCCTTAACTCCAGTCTGGTCACTTAGGTTTCCAAATAAATCGGCGCCCAGAGAGCAATGCTCGACTAGGGACCTTTACTCCGGCAACTCACTCTACTCAGCCCAGAGAGCAATGCTCGACCAAGGCAAGTGTAACACCCGGAATTTTTTATATATTTAATAATGAGTTATTTTCTATACCCAATTAGTGTGAAATTTTAAGAAATTATTCAAGTAAATTATTTGAGAAATGATTATATTTTGGTTATTCAAAATTTTCCCAAATGCATATTTATATAAGTAAAATTATATATTGAAAAATTTTGGAAGAAATTATAAAGGATGTTTTTATAAAAGAATTTTGGGAGAATTGGTATTATAATTGATTAGTAGTATTAAATTTTAAGTTGGAAATTGATTATTTAATTTAATTGTGTGTAGGATTTAATTGGAGGATTATTTTGGAATAAGGATTAAAAGTATAATTTTATTTTTATGGGGTTTTAATGGAAATTTGTGAGCTTGGTATTTTTGTAAATAAATATGTTGGTCAGGGGTATTTATGTAATTATATATTTTCAATAATTCGGTTTTGGCCCAAATTAATTAGTTAAGGGCTTAATTGAAAGGCTAAAAAGAAGTTTGGGGTCAAATTGGAATTCTGCAGGATGAAATTGTAAGTAATTAAGAAAGTTGAGGGACCAAATTGTAATAAGGAAAAGTTCAGGGGTCAAATGTCGATATTGAAAGGAAAGAAATCGGGGAAGAAGAAAGGGAGGAGAGAGAGGGGCGTCGGCGTCCATGGTGGACGGACGCTGGAGGCCAGGTCGAGGGCGCGCTGACGCCAAGGAGCGCACGCCAACGAGCACGATGGTGGCGGAGGTACCGGCAGCGGCGGGCCGGAATCGCGACGGTGGCAGCGGCTGAAGGCCGCCATTTCCGCGGTGTTGGCGAGTTTGGTGGCGATCGGCCCTCGAGGCTCTCGCGCAGCGGGCGACTGGTGGCCGGAAACGGAAGATCCGGTGGAGAGAGAAAATGGTGGCAGCCGGCTTTTTAGGTTTTTTCTGACGAGATCCGGCCGGAGGATGGACGATCGGAGGACGTATCCCGACTCTCCTCAGCTCAAGCTTTGCATTGGCACCGGTTTCGTGGGCGATCGGCTTCGCTTGCGAATCGACGCCGAGATCGTCCGCAAATCTCTCCGGATGATCGGGTGTCGGATCGAAAAATCGGAAGCAAGGATCGCCTTCGGCCGTTGTGAGTCCGATGGTGTGTTCGGATCGCCGACGGACCCGGCCGGAGGCGAGTCGACCGAGCGATCGAAAGGCCCTTAATTATCTTTGGCCCGTTAATTTTGGAATTCTTGGTTTAATTGTGTCTATTGGATGGTATTGAGTATTTGATGATATTGTGAGTCAAAATAATTGCTCACGCTTGTTTTGTCTTTGTGTGGCGGAGCCTGGAAATAGTGAAGTTTGGGGACCCGACTCCCGTTGTTTAAATTGTTGGATATTTGAAGTGTTCTTCCGGCAGTCCCTGGACCCATTTTTACGGGGGGTAATGTTCGTGTTGTAGGGGAGGTTCTGCCGGATTTCTAGAGAATTCTCCGATTCGAGATTCTTAGACAGTCCTAGGAGTCTAGACCTAGGATTAATGATCGATTGTCTCGCCAGTATTGATAAATTGTTTTCCGTGATTAGATGATCTGTCTGCCCGCCCAACCGAGGCACCGGAGAGCTAGGAGGTCGCCAATCCCTGTGAGTTAAAGTCATTTAATCATTGCGCTATTGCTAGGTCTGATTTAATATGCTATTTTGAAAGTTTATGCATGATATGGTTATTAGTATCGCAACGTAAATAATTTCACTGGACTATTAATTATTGAAAATAATATAAATATTATTATTAGTAACGTTATAATAATACGGATATTATTATTCGCCGACACGAATTGCACGTAGCCTTATCCTAAATTATTAATCTTTATTTCGATATGTGTTGAATGATTTCATTAAACAATGATATTTATTAAATGTGATGATTGCGTTTTGGGAAATGTGGCTTTCGTAGAACATGCCACCTGGTGGGTTGCATCAGGACCGCGTGCGCACCGGTAATGATTATGGACATAAGGTTATTATGGATTTGTTTGCCCTGATCGAGCATTGCTCTCTGGGCTGAGTTCAGTTGATTGCCGGAGTTAAGGTCCCTGATCGAGCGATGCTCTCTGGGCGCCGGCTTATTTGGAATTCAAGTGTTCAGGCTGGAGGTAAGGACCCTGATCGAGCTTGCTCTCTGGGCGCCAGTCTTATTGGATTAAGAGAGCCAAAATGGCTGTTAGAATTTGGGGTTAGGGTTCTACTGAGCCACTCGTCCCGTAAAAGTAAAAAATATATTTTTATTTATTTATTTATTAATTTATTATGGTATGATTATAATATGGATTGTATTTACGTGCATGGTTGATATTTTGATTCGAATGATTAATATTTTATGTGAAGGATATAGTAGGGTATGATTATTGTATGGTTTGATATACTGATTTGAATAATCTATGTTTTCTGAGAAGAAGCAATAGTCCCTAGATTATTTGATTTTTAACTCACTCGAACGATTCCATTTATGTTTTTTTCGGATTCGTATTTAGTTCTCCGCGACTCTTATTCAAGAACTGACTCCTTCATCATCGGGTGATGTATTTGATTTGGTATGTAAATTGGTAAATCTTAGATTCTCCGCAGTAGTAATTAGTAGATGTATCAGTTGTAAATTTTCTGAGTTTCAGGTCTCGCCTAGTTTTTCTGGTAGACCGAAGTAATTTTGTAAAGTGTAACTATTAAGATAATTTATGGTTTTAATAATATTAATTTGAGATGAGATTTGTTTAAGTCAGTGAGCGTCAGACTTACTACGGGTTTCGGTGGCCTTAAGCCTACCCATTCCCTAGTGCCGGTCACGGGCCCACGGGTGGGGTCGTGACAGCAAGTCCTAAATTTACCTTTTAAAAATTTATAAACCTTTACCCCTTTATTTTTTGTCTCTGATTCATACCGGTGCACTCATCAAATAGCATATGTTCTACAGCCGTCTCATCCCGAGTCAACACGAAACACAAACCATAATGCAGTAAATGAAACACATATGAATAATGATTAAATAAATAATTGAAATATTAAATCATTTAACCAGAACTATCACGTAAAAATTTTAGCATGACAGGTGAATAGATATATGACTTTAACTCACAGATTTGACGACCTCCTAGCTCTGCTCTGATGTCTCGGGTGGAGCAAGCCGAACTGACGGATTATCGAGACGCTTGATCGCTCGGTCGACTCGCCTCTAGCCGCCAGAGTCTGATCGACGATCGGAATGCACCAACGGACTCGAAATGACGTGTTGATGATGATCCCAGCTTCCGATCTTCCGATCAGACCCCCGATTATTCGGAGAAATTTACGGACGATCTCGATCGTTGATTTTCAAACGGAGTCTGATCGCCACGAAACTGATGCCATTGGAAAGCTTGAGCTGAGGAGAGTACGGATATGTCCTCCGATCAACCAAAGCTTGCTGGAAAAGCCAAAAAACACTACTGCCCCTACTTTTTTCACCTCGTCGGATTTTGCAATTTCAGCAGCCTCAAGGGGTGGTGATGGTCGGAAAAGAAAGCCCAGAAGTCGTTGATCATTTGGAGCTCAGAAATATTGACAACGGTTGTCGGAAAAACCATGAATGGTGGCAAGGCGGTTGCCTTTCTCATTTCCACACCTGTCGTCGCTGTTCACTGCTGCCGCCGATGCTAGCATGCTCACTAAAGCCAGCTGCACCTTCGACCGACTTCGTGGCGCCTCCGAAGCCCGCCACCACCGGCTGGATGACACCGCTGCTTCTTTCCTTCCTCCTTCCTTCTTCCTCGATCTCCTTCTTCCACTTTTCTTTTCTTTCTTCTCTACATCAACATTTGGTTCTTGAACTTTTTTTCTTTACCATTTAGTCTCTCAACTTCTTTAATTACTAACAATTTCGTCCTATAAAATTTCCAATTAACCCCTAAACTTTTCGTTAGCTTTTCAATTAAGCCCCTAACTATTTAATTTATGCCAAAATAAAATTATTGAAAATATATAATTATATATTTACCCTTGCTTTTAAATATAAAATTACCAAAAAGCCCTTGCCGACATATTTAATTATAAAAATACCAAACATACAAATTTTCATTAAAACCCCATATTAATAAATTATATTTTAAATCCTTATTCCAAAATAAATTTTCAGTTTAATCCTAACACAATTAATTTAATTAATCAATTTGCTAAATATTTTCCAATTAAAATTAACATCATTTGCTAATTAAAATTTATCATTCCCTGATAATTCTTTTATAAAAATATTATTTACTAATTCCTTCATAACTCTCAAATATAGAATTTTAATTCATATATTCGTTTTAGAAAAAATTGAATGACTAAAAATATAATTTATTTCCCAAAAAATTTACTTCATTAATCTCTTAAAAATCAAACTAATTGGATATAGAAAATAACTTCCTTATTTTTCTAGCATTAAAATTCCATTTAAATAATTTCAATTTAAACCAAATAAAAATAAAGTAAAATTAATTTAAATAAAAACTCAATTATTAATTATTATTAATATTATCATTATTAAAGAAAAATTCTAGATGTTACAAGTTTATTTGTCGATATAAGAAAATAACCCAGTAAAACGTGTATATTTATAAATTTGAGAAAACAACCCCATAATAGCGCTAATAATTTAATAAAAGAAAATGACCCCGTAAAAGTAGTATATTTATCAATATTAGAAAATAACCCCGTAAAAATACTGTAATTGCGAGTCTGAGAAAACAGCCTCGTAGAATGGGTAAATTTTTTAATGTGAGATAACAACCCCATAATACGGGGATATATATCAATAGGAGAAAATAACCCCGTGTATTTGTGAGTTTGAGAAAACAACCCCTTAAAAGGGTTAATTTTATAATATGACAAAACTACCCCGTAAAAGGGGTATATTTGTCAATATAAGAAAATAACCCCATAAAATATGTATATTTATGAATTTGAGAAAACAACTCCATAACAGTGCTAATAACTTAATATGAGAAAACGACATCGTAAAAGTGGTATATTTATCAATATAAGAAAATAACCCCATAAAACAGGTATATTTATGAATATGAGAAAACAACCCTGTAAAAGTAGTGTAATTACGAGTTTGAGAAAACAGCCTCGCAGAAAGGGTAAATTTGTTAATATGAGAAAACAACCCTCTAAGAGGTATATTTATCAATATTAGAAAATAACCCCATAATACGGGGACATTTATCAATCGAAAAAAATAATCCTGAAATTTTGGTATATTTGTGAGTATGAGAAAACAACCCCTTAAATGGGTTAATTTAATAATATGAGAAAATAATCCCCTTAAAAGGAGTATATTTGTCAATATAAGAAAATAACCCCGTAAACGTGTATATTTATAAATTTGAGAGAACAACATCATAATTGTGCTAATAATTTAGTATGAGAAAATGACCCCATAAAAGTGATATATTTATCAACATAAGAAAATAACCCCGCAAAACGTATATATTTATGAATCTGAGAAAACAACCCCGTAAAAGTAATGTAATTGCGAGTCTAAGAACACAGCCTCGTAGAACAGGTAAATTTTTTAATATGAGAAAACAATCTCATAGAAGGGGTAAATTTTTTAATACCTGAAAATAATCCCATAATATGGGGATATTTATGAATTTGCGGAAATAACCGAGTAACTGTAGTATATTTGTGAACATGAGAAAACAACCCCTTAAATGTGTTAACTTTGTAATATGAGAAAACAACCTCGTAAAGGGGATTTATTTATTGATATAAGAAAATAATCCTGTAAAATGTGTATATTCATGAATTTGAAAAGACAATCCTATAATAGTGCTAATAATTTAATATGAGAAAATGACCCTGTAAAAGTGGTATATTTATCAATGTAAGAAAATAACACAGTGAAAAGTATACATGAATCTGAGGGAACAACCCCATAAAATTAGTGTAATTGCGAGTCTGAGAAAAGAACCTCGTAGAATGGATAAATTTTTTAATATGAGAAAATAACCCCATAATATAGGGATATTTATCAATCAGAGAAAATAACCCTGTAATTTTGGTGTATTTGTCAATATGAGAGAAAAACCTCTTAAATGGATTAATTTTATAATATGAGAAAACAATGCCGTAAAAGGAGTGTATTTGTAAATATAAGAAAATAATCCCACAAAAAGTATATATTTATGAATTTTAGAAAACAATCCCTGAATAGTGCTAATAATTTAATATGAGAAAACAATCCCGTAAAAGTCGTATATTTATCAATATAAGTAAATACCCCGTAAAACGTGTATATTTATGAATCTGAGAAAATAATCCATAAAAGTAGTGTAATTGGGAGTTTGAGAAAATAGTATCGTAGAAGGGATAAATTTTTTAATTTGAGAAAATAACCCCGTAAGAGGGGTGTATTTATAAATATTATAAAACAACTCCGTAATACAAGGATATTTATCAATCGGAGAAAATAACCCCGTAATTTTGTATATTTGTGAGCATGAGAAAATAACCCTTTAAATGGGTTAATTTTGTAATATGAGAAAACAACCCCGTAAAGGGGGTATATTTGTCCATATAAGAAAATAACCCCTTAAAACGTGTATATTTATAAATTTGAGAAAACAACACATAATAGTGCTAATAATTTAGTATGAGAAAATGACCTCGTAAAAGTGGTATATTTATCAATATAAGAAAATAACCCTGTAAAACATGTATATTTTTAAATCTGAAAAAACAGCCCCATAAAACTAGTATAATTGCGAGTCTAAGAAAACAGCCTCCTAGAATGAGTAAACCTTTTAATATAAGAAAACAACCTCGTAGATGAGGTAAATTTTTTAATATGTGAAAGCAACCCCATAATACGGGGATATTTATGAATCTATGGAAATAACCCCGTAATTGTGGTATATTTGTGAGTATGAGAAAACAACTACTTAAATGGGTTAATTTTGGTATATTTGTGAGTATGAGAAAACAATTCCATAATACGGTGATATTTATCAATCAGAGAAAATAACCCCGTAACTTTGGTATATTTTTTAGTATGAGAAAACAATCGCTTAAATGGGTTAATTTTATAAAATGAGAAAACAACCCCATAAAAGGGGTATATTTGTCAATATAAGCAAATAACCTCGTAAAAACGTGTATGAATTTGAGAAAACAACCGCATAATAGTGCTAATAACTTAATGTGAGAAAATGACCCTGTAAAAGTGGTATATTTATCAATATAAGAAAATAACCCTGTAAAACGTGTACATTTATGAATCTAAGAAAACAACTTCATAAAAGTAGTGTAATTGCGAAGTTTAAGAAAACAATGTCGTGGAAGAGATAAATTTTTTAATATGAGAAAATAATCCCGTAAGAGAGGTATATTTATAAATATTAGTAAACAACCCCATAAAACGATGATATTTATCAATCGGAGAAAATAACCCCGTAATTTTAGTATATTTGGGAGTATGCGAAAACAGTACCTTCAATTGGTTAATTTAATAATATGAGAAAATAACACCGTAAAAGGGGTATATTTATAACCTTGCAAAAATGTGTATTTTTATGAATTTGAGAAAGCATCTCAATAATAGTGCTAATAATTTAATATAAGAAAATAACTCCGTAAAAGTGGTATACATATCAATATAAGAAAACAACTTCGTATAACGTGTATATTTATGAATATGAGAAAACAACCCCATAAAAGTAGTGTAATTGCGAGTCTAAGAAAACAGCCTCATAGAAGGCATAAATTTTTTAATATGAGAAAACCCCGTAATACGGAGATATTTATCAATCGGATAAAAAGACCCCGTAATTTTTGTATATTTGTGAGTATGAGAAAACAACCCCTTTAAAATGGGTTAATTTGATAATATGAGAAAACAATCCCGTAAAAAATGTGTAAATTTGTCAATATAAGAAAATAACCCGTAAAACGTGTATATTTATAAATTTGAGAAAATAAGCCCGTAAAAGTAGTGTAGTTGCGAGTCTGATAAAATAGCTTCGTAGAAGGGGTAAAAATTTTAATATGAGTAAACAACCTCAAAGAAGGGGTAAATTTTTTAATATGAGAAAACAACCCTGTAATACGGGGATATTTATTAATCGGAGAAATTTAACTCGTAAGAGGGGTAAATTTTTTAATACGATAAAACAATCCCATAAAACGTGTATATTTATGAATCTCATAAAACAACCCCATAATAATGCTAATAAAACAACCCCATAATAATGCTAATAATTTAATATGAGAAAACGACCTTGTAAAAGTGATATATTTATCAATATAAGAAAATAACCCCATAAAACGTATATATTTTTGAATAAGAGAATAAATACGTAAAAGTAGTGTAATTGCGAGTATGAGAAAACAGCCTCGTAGAACGGGTAAATGTTTTAATTATCAGAAAACAACTCCTTAAATGGTTTACTTATATAATATGAGAAAACAACCCCGTAAAATGGGTATATTTGTCAATATAAGAAAATAACGCCGTAAAACGTGTATAATTATGAATTTGAGAAAACAACTCCATAATAGTACTAATAATTTAATAAAGTGGTATATTTATCAATATAAGAAAATAACCCGTAGAACGTGTCTGTTTGTGAATCTGAGAAAATAATCCCGTAAAAGCAGTGTAATTGCGAGTCTGAGAAAACAGCCTTGTAGAATGGGTTAAATTTTATGATATGAGAAAACAATTCCATAATACAGGGATATTTATCAATCAGGAAAAATAATCCCGTAATTTTGGTATATTTGTGAGTATAAGAAAATAACCCCGTAAAACGTGTATATTTATGAATATGAGAAAACAACCCCATAAAAGTAGTGTAATTGCGAGTCTAAGAAAACAGCCTCATAGAAGGCGTAAATTTCTTAATATGAGAAGACAATCCCGTAATAAAGAGATATTTATCAACCGGAGAAAATAACCCGTAATTTTGGTATATTTGTGAGTATAAGAAAACAGTCACTTTTAAATGGGTTAACTTGTTAATATGAAAAAACAACCTCGTAAAAGTAGTGTAATTGCGAGTCTGACAAAAGAACCTCGTAGAAGGGGTAAATTTTTTAATATGAGTAAACAAACTCATAGAAGGGGTAAACTTTTTAATATGAGGAAACAACCCCATAATACGGAGATATTTATTAATCGGAGAAAATTACTTTGTAATTTTGTTATATTTGTGAGTATGAGAAAACAACCCTTTAAATGTGTTAATTTTATAATAGAGAAAACAACCCCGTAGTAAGGTTTTATTTGTCAGTATAAGAAAACAACCCCATAAAAGTGGTATATTTATCAGTATAAGAAAATAACTCTATAAAACGTGCATATTTATGAATATGAGAAAACAACCCCGTAAAAGTAGTGTGATTGCGAGTATGAGAAAATAGCCTCGTAGAAGGGGTAAATTTTTTAATATGAGAAAACGACCCCATGATACGGGAATATTTATCAATCGGAGAAAATAACCCCATAATTTTGATTTATTTATGAGTATGAGTTAACAACCCCTTAAATGGGTTACTTTAATAATATGAGAAAACAACCCCGTAAAAGGGGTATATTTGTTAATATAAGAAAATAACCCCGTAAAATGTATATATTTATGAACTTTTTAAAATAACCCTATAACATTTCTAATAATTTAATATGAGAAAACAACCCCGTAAAAGTTTAATATTTATCAATATAAGAAAATAACCTCGTAAAATGTGTATATTTATAAATCTGAAAAAATAACAACGTAAAAATAATGTAATTGCGGGTCTAAAAATACAGCAGCCTCGTAGAACCGATAATTTTTTAATATAAGAAAACAACCTCATAATATGGAATATTTATCATTTAGAGAAAATAACCTCATAACTTTGATATATTTGTGAGTATGAGAAAACAACCCCTTAAATGGGTTAATTTTATAATAAGAGAAAATAACCCCGTAAAAGCGGTATATTTGTCAATATAAGAAAATAACCCCGTGAAACGTGTATATTTATAAATTTGAGAAAAAATCCCATAAAAGTAGTGTAATTGTGAGTCTGACAAAACAGTCTCGTAGAAGGGATAAATTTTTTAATATGAGAAGACAAACCTGTAATACGGGGATATTTATTAATCGAAGAAAATAACGGTATATTTGTCAATATAAGAAAATAATCCTGTAAAACATATATATCTATGAATTTGAGAAAACAATACCATAATAGTGCTAATAATTCAGTATGAGAAAATGACTTCGTAAAAGTTGTATATTTATTAATATAAGAAAATAATCCCGTAAAATGTATATATTTATAAATTTGAGAAAACAACCCCGTAAAAGTAGTATAATTACTAGTCTAAGAAAACAGGCTCGTAAAATGGATAAATTTTTTAATATGATAAAACAGCCTCATAGAAGGGTAAATTTTTTAATATGAGAAAATAATCCCGTAAGAGTGGTACATTTATAAATATTAGAAAACAATCCCGTAATACAAGGATATCTACCAATCGGAGAAAATAACCCCGTAATTTTGATATATTTGTGAGTATGAGAAAACAACCACTTAAATGGGTTAATTTTATAATATGAGAAAACCACCCCGTAAAAGGGGTATATTTGTTAATATAAGAAAACAACCCTGTAAAACGTGTATATTTATAAATTTGAGAAAACAACCTCATAATAGTTCTAATAATTTAATATGAGAAAACAACCCCGTAAAAGTGGTATATTTATCAATATAAAAAAATAACCCCATAAAATGTGTATATTTATAAATTTCAGAAAACAACAACGTAGAATTAGTATAATTGCGAGTCTAAGAATATGGCCTCGTAGAACAGGTAAATTTTTTAATATTAGAAAACAACCTCGTATAAGGGGTAAATTTTTTAATATGAGAAAACAACCCCATAAGAGGGGTATATTTATAAATATCAGTAGACAACCCCGTAATACAGAAATATCTATCAATCGGAGAAAATCGCCCCATAATTTTGGTATATTTGTGAGTATGAGAAAACAACCCCTTAAAAGCGTTAATTTTATAATATGAGAAAACAACCCCGTAAAAGCAGTATATTTATCAATATAAGAAAATAACCCCGTAAAATGTGTATATTTATGAATTTGAGAAAAAAACCCCATAATAGTACTAATAATTTAATAAAGTGGTATATTTATCAATATAAGAAAATAACCCCGTAGAACGTGTCTGTTTATGAATGTGAGAAAACAACCCCGTAAAAGTAGTGTAATTGCTAGTATGAGAAAACAGCCTCGTAGAAGGGTTAAATTTTTTAATATGAAAAGACCTCATAGAAGGGGTAAATTTTTAATATGAGAAAACAATTCCGTGAGATGGGGATATTTATTAATAGGAGAAAATAACCCCGTAATTATGGTATATTTGTGAGTATGAGAAAACAACCGCTTAAATAGGTTAATTTTATAATATGAAAAAACAACCCTATAAAAGTGGTATATTTATCAATATAAGAAAATAAACCCGTAAAACATATATATTTATGAATAGGAGAAAATAACCCCGTAAAAGTAGTGTAATTGCGAGTTTGAGAAAATAGCCTTGTAGAAGGGGCAAATTTTTTAATATGAGAAAACAACCCCATAATATTGGAATATTTATCAATTGGAGAAAATAACCCTGTAATTTTGGTATATTTGTGAGTATTAGAAAACAACCCCTTAAATGGGTTAATTTTATAATATGAGAAAACAACCCCGTAAAAGGGGTGTATCTGTCCATACAAAAAATCTCGTAAAACGTGTACATTTATAAATTTGAGAAAATAACCCTAGAACAGTGCTAATAATATAATATGAGAAAATGACCCCGTAAAAATGGTATATTTATATATATAATAAAATAACCTCATAGAACGTGTGTGTTTATGATTTTAAGAAAACAATCCTATAAAAGTAGTGTAATTGCGAGTCTGAGAAACCAGCCTCGTAGAAGGGGTAAATTTTTTAATATGAGCAAATAACCCCATAAGAGGGGTATATTTATAAATATTATAAAACAACCCAGTAATACGGGGATACTTTTCAATTAGAGAAAAAATCCCTGTAATTTTGGTATATTTGTCAGTATGAGAAAACAACTCCTTAAATGAGTTAATTTTATAATATGAGAGAACAATCCCGTAAAAGAGGTATATTTATCAATATAAGAAAGTAACATCGTAAAACATGTATATTTATAAACTTGAGAAAATAACCCCATAATAGTGCTAATAATTAAATATGAGAAAATGACTCTGTTTTGTAAATATAAAAAAATAATCCCGTAGAACGTGTATGTTTGTGAATCTGAGAAAATAACCTCGTAAAAGTAGTGTAATTGCGAGTAAGAGAAAACAGCCTCGTAGACAGGGTAAATTTTATAATATGAGAAAACAACCCCGTAAGAGGGGTATATTTATAAATATTAGAAGACAATCTCGTAAAACAGGGATATCTATCAATCCAAGAAAATCACCCCGTAATTTTATTATATTTGTGAGTATGAGAAAACAACCCCTAAAATGGGTTAATTTTATAATATGAGAAAATAACCCCGTAAAAGGGGTATATTTGCAGAAAACAACCCCGTAAAAGGGGTATATTTGTCAATATAAGAAAATAACATCGTAAAACGTGTATATTTATGAATTTGAGAGAACAACTCAATAATAGTGCTAATAATTTAATAAAGTAGTATATTTATCAATATAAGAAAATAACCCCGTAGAATGTGTGTTTGTGAATCTGAGAAAATAATCCCGTAAAAGTAGTGTAATTGCGAGTTTGAAAAAACAGCCTCGTAGAAGAGTTAAATTTTTTAATATAAAAAAATAACCTCATAGAAGGGGTAAATTTTTTAATATAAGAAAATAATTTCGTAATACGGGAATATTTATTAATCAGAGAAAATAACCCCGTAATTGTGGTATATTTGTGATTATGGGAAAACAACCCCTTAAATAGGTTAGCTTTTATAATATGAGAAAACAACCCCGTAAGAAGAGTATATTTATCAATATAAGAAAATAACCCCGTAAAAGTTGTGTAATTGCGAGTGTGAGAAAATAGCCTTGTAGAAGGGGTAAATTTTTTAATATGAGAAAACAACCCCATAATATGGGAATATTTATGAATTGGAGAAAATAACCCCGTAATTTTGGTATATCTGTGAGTATGAAGAAACAACCCCTGAAATGGGTTAATTTTATAATATGAGAAAACAAGCCTATAAAGGGGTATATTTGTCCATATAAAAAATAACCCCGTAAAACGTCTATATTTATAAATTTGAGAAAACAATCCCAGAATAGTGCTAATAATTTAATATGAGAAAACAACCCCGTAAAAGTGGTATACTTATCAATATAAGAAAACAACCCCGTAAAGGTAGTGTAATTGCGAGTCTAAGAAAACTGCCTCGTAGAAAAGGTAAATTTATTAATATGAGAAAACAACCCCGTAAGAGGGGTATGTTTGTAAATATTATAGAACAACCCCGTAATACGAGGATATTTATCAATCAAAGAAAATAATCCCATAATTTTGGTATATTTGTGAGTAGGAGAAACAACCCTGTAAAAGGGGTATATTTATCAATATAAGAAAATAAACTCGTAAAATGTGTATATTTATGTATTTGAGAAAACAACCCCATAATAGCACTAATAATTTAATATGAGAAATGATCTCGTAAAAGTGGTATATTTAACAATATAAGAAAATAACCTCGTAAAACGTGCATGTTTATGAATCTAAGAAAACAACCTCGTAAATGTCACGACCCACTCTGTGGACTCGAGACCGGCACTAGGGAATGGGTAGGCTTAAGCCACCGAATCCCGTAGTAAGCCTGACACTCACTAACTCAATCAAATCTCATCTCAAATTAATATTATTAAAGCCACAAATAATCTTAATAGTTACATTTTACATAATTACTTCGGTCTGCCAGAAAAATTAGGCAAGACCCGAAACTCAAAAAATTACCACTGATACCTCTACTATGACTACTGCGGAGAATCTAAGATTTTTACAATTTGACATATCAAATCAAACACCACCCGATGATGAAGAAGCCAGTTCGAGTAAGAGTCATGGAAGACTAATACTTGAATTTGAAAATAAGAATGGAGACCGTCTCGAGAGTGAGCTAAAATCACATATCTAAAACAGTTTCAAACATCTCAATATCACATTATTTAACTTTAAAATAATTAATAAATCATGCAAACCATACGTGTCATGCCATGTTTATACAAAAATAATTCCACATGCAACGGGACGGAGTACTTCAGTAGAATCCTAATCCCAACTCTAACATCTCGATTTAATTCAACACTTACATCTCGACTAACCTCAACTCTATCATCTCAATCTCTCATTCCAACAGAACTGGCGCCTAGAGAGCAAAGCTCGACCAGGGACCTTACCTCTAGTCTAGTCATTTGGCTTGCAGCCTTAGCCTTTCGGCTCTCTTATCCACTAAAACTGGCGCCTAGAGAGCAAAGCTCGACCAGGGACCTTACTTCCAGTTTGGTCACTTAAATCTCAGCCTTGGCCTTTCGGCTCTTTTATCCAATAAGACTGGCGCCCAGAGAGCAAAGCTCGACCAGGGACCTTACCTCCAGTCTGGTCACTTAAATTTCCAATTAAGCCGGCGCCCAGAGAGCAAAGCTCGACCAGGGACCTTTACTCCGGCAACCACACTCAACTAAGCCCAGAGAGCGATGCTCGACCAGGGCAGGTCCTAATCTTTCTTTCTTAAAATTTTACCTATTTATCCTTTCTCTATTTCTCTCAGATTTATATTGGAACACTCATCCAACTCTTATGTTCTACTACTGTCCCATCCCGAGTCATCATGCAATATTAAAATTGGTGATAAAGAAAGAACATATTTAAATAGTAATTAAAAAGCATCATGCATATAATAATAATTAAATGAAAAATTGGAATTGCAAATGAACAATCACAATAGCAAATCAAATTTTATGCATGACACGTGCATAAGCGATATATGACTTTAACTCACTAGTTTGGCAACCTTCTAACTCTGCTCTGGTGCCTCGGTTGGAGCAAGCCGAATAGACAGATCATCTAATCACGGAAAATAATTTATCGAAACGCTGAAACAATCGATCATTAATCCTAGGTCTAGACTCCTAGGACTGACTGTCTAAGAATCCCGATCCAGGAGAATTCTACCGGCAGAACCTCCCCTACAACACGGACATTTACCCCCCATAAAAACAGATCCAGGACCTGCCAGAAAAACACTTCAAATATCCAACAATTCAAACAACGGGAGTCGGGTCCCCAGACTTCACTATTTTCCCGACCCTACAAAGACAAAACACGAGGCAAACCGATGACAATTATTTTTGACTCACAAATATCAAATACTCAACACAAAACAATAAGCATAAATTAAATCAAAGAATTCCAAATCAATGGGTTAGAGAATTACCGAGACGCTTGATCGCTCGGTCGACTCGCCTCTAGCCGCCGGAGTCCGATCGACGATCCGAACATACCATCAGACTCGAAACGACGCGCTGATGACAATTCCTGCTTTTGATTTTCTGATCTGACCCCCGATCATCCTGAGAGATTTACGAATGATCTGGGTCGTCGATTCACAAACGAAGTCCGATCGCCACAAAACCGGTGCCATTGCGAAGCTTGAGCTGAGGAGACTCAGAATACGTCCTCTGATCGTCCATCCACCGCCGGAGCTCGCCGGAAAAGCCAAAAAATGCGGCTGCCACCTACTTCGCCGGAACTCCCTCCTCCGGCCACCAAAATCGACGCTGCTGCTGCCAAAAGGAAGCTCTCTTCGAGAGGAGCCGATCGCCAACAAGATCGGCCGGAATGACCTTCTAAAGTCGCTGCCCCTTCTTTTTTTTCTATTTTTTCCTTCTTCTAATGCCATGCCGCATGTTGACTCGGGGTAGTAGCCACTGGCAACCGCCCGACGAGCTCTTCTCCTGCTGCTACGGGCGGCAGCGAGCCACCTACCTCTCTCTCTCGATTCTTTTCTTCTCTCTCCCCGACACCCTATTCTCTTTTCTTCTTCTCCATATCGACTTTTGGCCCCCAAACTTTCCTTTCTTACAAATAGGTCCCTCAACTTTCTAAATTACGATAATTTTATCCTGCAGAATTTCTAATTAACCCCCAAACTTTTTTTTAGCCTTTCAATTAAGCCCCTAGCTAATTAATTTGGGCCAAATTAGAATTATTGAAAATATACAATTACATAAATACCCCTTCCGACACATTTATTTATAAAAATTACAAACATCCAAATTTCCATTAAAACCCCATATTAATGAAATTACACTTTTAATCCTCATCCAAAAATAAATTTTTAATTTAGTATTAACACAATTAATTTAAATAATCAAATTGTAAATATTTTTCAACTTAGAATTTAATACCACTAGTTAATTAAAATACCTATTTTAAATTCCTTTTATAAAAATACCCTTTACAATTTCTCCATAATTTTCCAATATATAATTTTATTTATATAAATATGTATTTGGAAAAAATTTGAATAACCAAAATATAATTATTTCTCAAATTATTTACTTAATTAATTTCTTAAAAATTCAAACTAATAGGATATAGAAAGAATGACTCCTTTATTAGTCTAATATTAAAATTCAAAATTTGCATTTAAATTATTTCAACTAGACCAAGTAAAAATTAAATTAAATTAATTTTAAATAAAAACTCATTATTAAATATATAAAAATTCTAAATATTACAGTAAAAGTAGTGTAATTGCGAGTCCGATGTAGCATGGTTTCATGGATGGTTCTTGCCAGAAGCGACGAGCTGTCGCGGTCGAACCTTGGCTCATATCCCTCACAAATGGTTAATGATATGTCCCTTATTGCAGTAACTCGTTAAAAGACAAAGAAAGACAAATCTAGAAGAGTGAAAACAGTCTCGTTGACAAAGTAAATTTTTTAATATGAGAAAAGAACCCCGTAATACGGGGATATTTATCAAGCGGAGAAAATAACCACGTAATTTTAGTATATTTGTGAGTATGAGAAAACAACTCCTTAAATTAGTTAATTTTACAATATGAGAAAACAACCCCGTAAAAGGGCTATATTTATCAATATAAGAAAATAAACCCGTAGAACGTGTTATATTTATGAATTTGAGAAAATAATTCCATAATAGTGCTAATAATTTAATATGAGAAAATAACCCCGTAAAAGTGGTATATTTATCAATATAAGAAAATAACCCCGTAGAACGTGTATGTTTGTGAAACTGAGAAAACAATCGCGTAATAGCACTGTAATTGCGAGTTTGAAAACAGCTTTGTAGACAAGGTAAATTTTTTAATATGAGAAAATAACCCCGCAAGAGGGGTATATTTATAAATATTAAAAAGCAAACCCGTAATACAGGGATATTTATTAATCGGAAAAAAAAAACCTGTAATTGTGGTATATTTGTGAGTATGAGAAAACGACCACTTAAATGGGTTAATTTTATAATATGAGAAAAAAATCCCGTAAAACGTGTATATTTATAAATTTGAGAAAACAACTCTATAATAATCCTAGTAATTTAATATGAGAAAACGACATCGTAAAAGTGGTATATTCATCAATATAAAAAAAATAACCTCGTAAAACGTGTATATTTATGAATGTGAGAAAATAACCCCATAAAAATAGTGTAATTGGAAGTATGAGAAAACAGCCTCGTAGAATGGGTAAATTTTTTAATATAAGAAAATAAATCCGTAATATGGGAATATTTATCAATGAGAGAAAATAATCCCCTAATTTTGGTATATTTGTGAGTATGAGAAAACAACCCCTTAAATGGGTTATTTTTATAATATGAGAAAATAACCCCCGTAAAAAGAGTATATTTATCCATACAAGAAAATAATCCCATAAAACATGTATATTTATAAATTTGAGAAATCATCCCTAAAATAGTACTAGTAATTTAATACGAGAAAACGACCCCGTAAAAGTGGTATATTTCTCGATTTAAGAAAACAATCCCGTAAAACGTGGATATTTATCAATCGGAGAAAATAACCCCATAATTTTGATGTATTTGTGAGCATGAGAAAACAACCCCTTAAATGGGTTAATTTTTAATAAGAGATAACAATCCCGTAAAAGGGGTATATTTGTCGATATAAGAAAATAACCTCATAAAAAGTGTATATTTATGAATCTGAGAAAACAACTCCGTAAAAGTAGTGTAATTGCGAGTATGACAAAATAGCCTCGTAGAAGGGGTAAATTTTTAATATGAGAAAACAACCTCATAATCCGGAGATATTTATTAATCGGAGAAAATAACCCCATAATTTTGGTCTATTTGTGAGTATGAGAAAACAACTTTAAATGGGTTTATTTTACAATATGAGAAACAAATCTCGTAAAAGGGGTATATTTGTCGATATAAGAAAATAACACCGTAAAATGTGTATATTTATGAATATGAGAAAACCACCCTATAAAAGTAGTGTAATAGCGAGTTTGAGAAAACAGCCTCATAGAACGAGTAAATTTTTTAATATGAGAGAATAGCCTCGTAGAAGGGGTGAATTTTTTAATATGAGAAAACAACCTCGTAAGAGAGGTATATTTATAAATATTAGAAAACAACCCCGTAATATGGGGATATTTATCAATCGGAGAAAATAACCCCGTAGTTTTGGTATATTTATGAGTATGAGAAAAAAAATCCTTAAATGGGTTAATTTTATAATATGAGAAAACAATCTCGTAAAAAGTGTATATTTGTCGATATAAGAAAATAAACTCGTAAAACGTGTATATTTATGAATTTTAGAAAATAGCCCCATAATAGTGCTAATAATTTAATATGAGGAAACGACCATGTAAAAGTGGTATAATTATCAATAAAAGAAAATAACCCCATAAAACATGTATATTTATGAATCTGAAAAAATAACCCTGTAAAAGTAGCATAATTGCGAGTCTGAGAAAACAGCCTCGTAGAAAGGATAAATTTTTAATATGAGAAAACAACCCCGTAATACAATGATATTTATCAATTGGAGAAAATAACTCTGTAATTTTGGTATATTTGTGAGTATAAGAAAACAACCCCTTAAATGGGTTAATTTTATAATATAAGAAAGCAACCCCGTAAAAGGAATAAATTTGTCAATATAAGAAAATAACCCTGTAAAAGTGGTATATTTACTAATGTGAGAAAAACCCCGTGATACGGGGATATTTATTAATCGGAGAAAAATAACCCTGTAATTTTGGTATATTTGTGAGTAAGAAAAAATAACCTCTTAATAGTGCTAATAATCTAATATGAGAAAACGACCCCTAAAAGTGGTATATTTCTCAATAATAAGAAAATAACCCCATAAAATGTATATATTTATAAATCTCAGAAATAACCCCGTAAAAGTAGTGAAATTACGATTCTGAGAAAATAGCCTCGTAAAGGGGTAAATTTTTAATATGAGAAAACAACCCCCTAATACAGGTATATTTATTAATCGGAGAAAATAATCGCGTAATTTTAGTGTATTTGTGAGTATGAGAAAATAACCCCTTAAATGGGTTAATTTTATAATATGAGAAAACAATCCCGTAAAAGGGGTAGATTTGTTGATATAAGAAAATAACCCCGTAGAACGTGGATATTTATGAATTTGAGAAAACAACATCGTAAAAGTAGTGTAATTGCGAGTCTGAGAAAATAGCCTCGTAAAATGGGTAAATTTTTAATATAAGAAAACAACTCTGTTAGAGGTATATTTATAAATATTAGAAAATAACCCTGTAATACGGGGATAATTATCAATCGGACAAAATAACCTCGTAATTTTCGTATATTAGTGAGTATGAGAAAACAACCCCTTAAATGTGTTAATTTTATAATATGAGAAAACAACCCCATAAAAGGGTATATTTGTCGATATAAGAAAATAACCCTGTAAAACGTGTATATTTATGAATTTGAGAAACAACCCCATAATAGTGCTAATAATTTAATATGAGAAAATGACCCCGTAAAAATGGTATATTTATCAATATAAGAAAATAACTCCGTAAAATATGTATATTTATGAATATGAGAAAATAACCCCGTAAAAGTAGTGTAATTGCGAGTCTGTGGAAACAGACTCGTAGAGGGGGTAAATTTTTTAATATGAGAAAACAACCCCGTAATGCGGGGATATTTATCAATTGGAGAAAATAACCCCGTAATTTTGGTATATTCGTGAGTATGAGAAAACAACCCCTTAAATGGGTTACTTTTATAATATGAGAAAACAACCCTGTAAAAGGGGTATATTTGTCAATATAAGATAATAACCCCGTAAAACATGTATATTTATTAATATAAGAAAATAACCCCATATAACGTGTACATTTATGAATTTCAGAAAATAACTCCAGAATAGTGCTAATAATTTAATATGAGAAAACGACCCCATAAATGTGGTACATTCATCAATATAAGAAAACAACTCCGTAAAAAATATTTATTTATGAATATGAGAAAGTAACCCTGTAAAAATAGTGTAATTGCAAGTACGAGGAAATAGCCTCATAGAGGGGGTAAGTTTCTTAATATGCGAAAACAACCCCGTAATTTGGGGTATTTGTCAATCGGAGAAAATGACCCTGTAATTTTATTATATTTGTGAGTATAAGAAAACAACCCTTTAAATGGGTTAATTTTATATTTGTCGATAAGAAAATAAGCCCGTAAAGTGGTATATTTATATATATAACAAAATAACCCTGTGAAACATTTATATTTATGAGTATGAGAAAACAATCCTATAAAAGTTGTGTAATTGCGAGTCTTAGAAAATAGCCTAGTAGATGGGGTAAATTTTTTAATATGATAAAACAACCCCGTAATGCAAGGATATTTATCAATCGGAGAAAATGACCCCGTAACTTTGGTATATTTGTGAGTATGAGAAAACGACCCCTTATATCGGTTAATTTTATAATATGAGAAAGCAACCCTGTAAAAGAGGTATATTTATATATATAAGAAAATAACCCCGTACAATATGTATATTTATATTTGAGAAAACAACCCCATAATAATGCTAATAGTTTAATACCAGAAAATGACCCTGTAAAAAAGTGCTATATTTCTCAGTATAAGAAATTGACCCTGTAAAGGTGGTATGTTTCTCAATATAAGAAACTAACCACGTAAAACGTGTATATTTATGAGTATGAGAAAATAACACATAAATATAGTATAATTGCTAGTATGAGAAAACAGCCTCGTAGAAAGAGTAAATTTTTTAATATGAGAAACAACCTCGTAAGAGGGGTATATTTATAAATATTAAAAAACAACCCCATAATACGAGGATTTTTATCAATCGGAGAAAATAACCCTGTAATTTTGGTATATTTGTGAGTATGAGAAAACAACCCCTTAAATAGGTTAATTTTATAATATGAGAAAACAAGCCCGTAAAAGGGGTATATTTATCGATATAAGAAAATAACCCCGTGAAACGTGTTATATATGAATTTGAGAAAACAACCCCATAATAGTGCTAATAATTTAATATGAGAAAACGATTCCGTAAAACTGGTATATTTATCAATATAAGAAAATAACCTCGTAAAATGTGTATATTTATAAATCTGAGAAAAACATGAGAAAAACATGTATATTTATAAATCTGAGAAAAGACCCCATCAAAGTAGTGTAATTGTGAGTCTAAAGAAATAGCCTCGTAGAGGGGATAAATTTTTTAATATGAGAAAACAACCCCGTAATACGGGGATATTTATCAATCGGAGAAAATAACCCCATAATTTTGGTATACTTGTTAGCATGAGAAAATAATTCCTTAAATGGGTTAATTTTATAATATGAGAAAACAACCCATAAAAGGGGTATATTTGTCAATATAAGAAAATAACTCTATGAAACATGTATACTTATTAATATAAGAAAATAACCTCCTAAAACGTGTATATTGATGGATTTGAGAAAACAACCCCATAATAGTGCTAATAATTTAATATGAGAAAACGACCGTAAAAGTGGTATATTTATCCATATAAGAAAATAAACCCCGTAAAAGTAGTGTAATTGCGAGTCTGAGAAAACATCCTCATAGAAGGGCCTAATACGGAGATATTTATCAATTGGAGAAAATAACCCCATAATTTTGATGTATTTGTGAGTATGAGAAAACAACCCCTTAAATAGGTTAATTTTATAATATGAGAAAACAATCCCATAAAAGAGGTAGATTTGTCGATATAAGAAAATAACTCCAAATAATTTGTATATTTATGAATCTCAGAAAACAACATCGTAGAAGGGGTAAATTTTTTAATATGAGAAAACAATCCCGTTACAGGGGTGTATTTATAAATATGAAAACAACCCCGTAATACGGGATAATTATCAATCGGAGAAAATAACCCCATAATTTTGGTATATTTGTGAGTATGAGAAAACAACCCCTTAAATGTGTTAATTTTATAATTTGAGAAAAGAACCCTGAAAGGGGTATATTTGTCGATATAAGAAAATAATTCCGTAAAACGTGTAAATTTATGAATTTGAGAAAACAACCCCATAATAGTGCTAATAATTTAATATGTGAAAACAACCCCGTAAAATTGTTATATTTATCAATATAAGAAAATAACTCCATAAAATGTGTATATTTATGAATCTGAGGAAATAACCCCGTAAAAGTAGTGTAATTGCATGTTTGAGGAAACAACATCGTAGAGGGGGTAAATTTTCTAATATGAGAAAATAACACTATAATACGGGGATATTTATCAATCGAAGAAAATAACTCCATAATTTTTATATATTTGTGAGTATGAGAAAACAACACCTTAAATGGGTTAATTTTATAATATAAGAAAACAACCCTGCAAAATGGGTATATTTATCAATATAAGAAAATAACTCTGTAAAACGTGTATAGTTATTAATATAAGAAAATAGTCCCATAAAACATGTATATTTTTAAATTTGAGAAAACAACCCCATAATAGTGCTAATAATTTAATTTGAGAAAATGACCCCGTAAAAGCAGTATATTTATCAATATAAGAAAATAACCCCGTAAAATGTTTATATTTATGAATCTTAGAAAAATACCCCGTAAAAGTAGTGTAATTGCACAAGTGGTAAATTTTTAATATGAGAAACCCCCTAATATGGAAATATTTATCAATCAAATAAAATAACCCCGTGATTTTGGTGTATTTGTGAGTATGAGAAAACAACCCCTTAAATGGGTAATTTTATAATATGAGAAAACAACCCCGTAAAAGTGGTATATTTATCAATAAAAGATAATAACCTCGTAAAACCCATGTATTTATGAATTTGAGAAAACAACCCCGTAAAAGTAGTGTAATTGCGAGTCCAAGAAAACAGCCTCGTATAATGGGTAAATCTTTTAATATGAGAAAACAACCTAGTAGAAAGGGTAAATTTTTTAATATGAGAAAACAACCCCGTAAGAATTGTATATTTATAAATATTAGAAAACAACCCGTAATACGGAACATTTATCAATCGGAGAAAATAACCCCGTAATTTTGGTATATTTGTGAGTATGAGAAAACAACCCCTTAAATGGGTTAATTTTATAATATGAGAAAACAACCCCGTGAAACGAGTATATTTATCAATATAAGAAAATACTCCCGTAAACGTGTATATTTATCAATATAAGAAAATAACCACATAAAACGTGTATATTTATGAATTTTAGAAAACAATCCCATAGTAGTGCTAATAATTTAATATGAGAAAACAACCCCGTATATTTATCAATATAAGAAAATAACCCCGCAAGACGTGTATATTTATGAATAGGAGAAAAATACCCCGTAAAGTAGTGTAATTGCGATTCTTAGAAAACAACCTCGTGGAAGTGGTAAATTTTTAAAATGAGAAAACAACCCTCTAATACGTGTATATTTATCAATATAAAAAAATAACGCCGTAAAATGTATACATTTATGAATTTTAGAAAATAACTCTAGAATAGTGCTAATAATTTAATGTGAGAAAATGACCCCGTAAAAGTGGTATATGTATCAATATAAGAAAATAACCCCGTAAAACGTGTATATTTATGAATATGAGAAAACAACCCCGTCAAAGTAGTGTAATTGCGAGTCTGAGAAAATATTCTCGTAGAAGGGGTAAATTTTTTAATATGAGAGAACAATCCCGTAAGAGGGGTACATTTATAAATATTAGAAAATGACCCCATAATACGGGGATATTTATCAATCGGAGAAAATAACCAAGTAATTTTGGTATATTTGTAAGTATGAGAAAACAACCCGTTAAATGAGTTAATTTTATAATATGAGAAAACAACCCCATAAAAGGGGTATATTTGTCGATATAAGAAAATAACCCCATAAAACGTGTATATTTATGAATTTGAGAAAAGAAGCCCATAATAGTGCTAATAATTTAATATGAGAAAATAACCCTGTAAAAAGTGGTATATTTATCAATATAAGAAAATAACCGCGTAAAATGTGTATATTTATTGAATCTGAAAAAAATACCCTATAAAAGTAGTGTAATTGCGAGTCTTAGAAAATAGCATCGTGGAAGGGATAAATTTTTAATATGAGAAAACAACCACCTAATACGGGAATATTTATCAATCAGAGAAAATAACCCCGTGATTTTGGTGTATTTGTGAGTATGAGAAAACAACCCCTTAAATGGGTTAATTTTATAATATGAGAAAATAATCCCGTAAAAAGGGTATATTTGTCGATATACGAAAAACTCTTAAAATGTGTATATTTATGAATTTGAGAAAATAGCCCCATAATAGTGCTAATAATTTAATATGAGAAAACGACCTCGTAAAAGTGGTATAATTATCAATAAAAGAAAAACCCCGTAAAACGTGTATATTTATGAATCTGAAAAAACAACCCTGTAAAAGTAGCATAATTGCGAGTCTGAGAAAATAGCCTCGTAGAAGGGGAATTCTTTTAATATGAGAAAACAACCCCGTAAGAGGGGTATATTTATAAATGTTAGAAAAAACCCCGTACTACGGGGATATTTATCAATCAGAGAAAATAACACCGTAATTTTGGTATATTTATGAGTATGAGAAAACAATTAAATATGTTAATTTTATAATATGAGAAAACAACCCAATAAAAGGAGTATATTTGTCGATATAAGAAAATAACTCTATAAATCATGTATATTTCTGAATTTGAGAAAACAACCCCATAATAGTGCTAATAGTTTAATACGAGAAAATGACCCCGTAAAAGTGGTATTTATCAATATAAGAAATAACCTCGTAAAACGTGTATAGTTATGAATCTGAGAAAACAACCCCATAAAAGTAGTGTAATTGCGAGTATGAGAAAACAACATCGTAGAAGGGGTCAATTTTTTAATATGAAAAAACTATCCCATAAGAGAGGTATATTTATAAATATTAGGAAACAACCCCGTAATACGGGGATATTTATCAATCGAAGAAAATTACCCCGTAATTTTGGTATATTTGTGAATATGAGAGAACAATTCCTTAAATGGTTAATTTTATAATATGAGAAAATAACCACGTAAAAGGGGTATATTTGTGAATATAAGAAAATAACTTGGTAAAACACGTGTATATTTAAGAATTTGAGAAAACAATACCATAATAGTGCCAATAATTTAGTATGAGAAAATGACCCTGTAAAAGTGGTATATTTATCAATATAAGAAAATAACTCCATAAAATTTGTATATTTATGAATATGAGAAAACAACCTTGCAAAAGTTGTGTAATTGCGAGTCTAAGAAAACAGCCTCGTAAAACGGATAACTTTTTTAATATGAGAAACCAGCCTCGTAGAAGGGCTAAACTTTTTAATATGTGAAAACAACCCCGCAATATAAGGATATTTATGAATCTGAATGTCACGACCCACTCAGTGGACCCGTGACCGGCACTAGGGAATGGGTAGGCTTAAGGCCACCAAATCCCGGAGTAAGCCTGACACTCACTAACTCAATAAAATCTCATCTCAATTAATACTATTGATTCCATAATTTCGTAACCATTAAATTTACAATTAATTCGGTCTGCCAGAAAAAAATTAGGCGAGACCCGAAACTCATAAAATTTACAATTGATACATCTACTATTACTACTGCGGAGAATCTAAGATTTTAAAAATTAACATACCAAATCAAATACACCACCTAATGATGAAGAAGTCGGGTTACTGAGTAAGAGTCGCGGGAAGACTAACAGTCACGAATCTAAAGAACAGTAAATGGAGAGTGTCAGTCTCGAGAGTGAGTTAAAATCAAATAATCTGGGGACTATTGCATTCTTCACAGAAAATATAGATTATTCGAATCAGTATATCAAACCATGCACGTAAATACAACTCATATTATAATCATACCATAATAAATAAATAAATAAATAAATATATTTTTACTTTTACGGCACGAGTGGCTCAGTAGAACCCTAACCCCAAATTCTAGTAGCCTTTTGGCTCTCTTAATCCAATAAGACTGGTGCCCAGAGAGTAATGCTCGACCAGGGACCTTACCTCTAGTGTCACGACCCCACCTGAGGGCCCGTGACCGGCATTAGGGAATGGGTAGGCTTAAGGCCACCGAATCCCGTAGTAAGCCTGAAACTCACTAACTCAAACAAATCTCATCTCAACTTTTACTATTAAAGCCACAAATCCTTAATAGCTATATTTTACATAATTTAATCGGTCTGCCAGAAGAACTAGGCGAGACCCGAAACTCATAAAATTTACAACTGATACATCTACTATTACTACTGCGGAGAATCTAAGATTTTTACGATTTGACATACCAAATCAAACACCACCCGATGATGAAGAAGTCGGGTTACTGAGTAAGAGTCGAGGGAAGACTAACAGTCACGAATCTGAAAAACAGTAAATGGAGACTATTAGTCTCGGGAGTGAGCTAAAATCATATATCTAAAAACAGTTTCAAAAATCTCAATATCACCTTATTTAATTTTAAAATAATTAATAAGTCATGCTAACCATACGTATCATGTTAAAACATATGTGTCATGCCATGCTTAAACAAAATTTATTCCACATGCAACGGGACGGAGTACTTCAATAGAACCCTAATCCCAACTCTAACATCTCGATTTATTTCAACACTTATGTCTCAACTAACCTCAACTCTAACATTTCAAAACTCTCATTCCAACAGGACTGGCGCCTAGAGAGCAAAGCTCGACCAGGGACCTTACCTCCAGTCCGGTCACTTAACTCTCAGCCTTAGCCTTTTGGCTCTCTTATCCAATAAGACTGGCGCCCAGAGAGCAAAGCTCGACCAGGGACCTTACCTCCAGTCTGGTCACTTAAATTTCCAAATAAGCCGGCACCCAGAGAGCAATGCCCGACCAGGGACCTTTACTCCGGCAACCACACTCTACTAAGCCTAGAGAGTGATGCTCGACCATTTCAACACTTTTGTCTCCTAATCTTTCTTTCTTAAAATTTTTACCTCTTTACCCTTTTTCCTATCTCTCTCAGATTATATTGGAACACTCATCCAACTCCTATGTTCTACTGCCGTCCCATCCTGAGTCATCATGCAATATTAAAATTGGTGATAAAGAAAAAACATATTTAAATAGTAATTAAAAGCATCATGCAAATAATAATAATAATTAAATGAAAAATTGAAATTGCAAATGAATAATCACAGTAGCAAATCAAATTTTATGCATGACACGTGCATAAGCGATATATGACTTTAACTCACTAGTTTGGTGACCTCCTAACTCTGCTCCAGTGCCTCGGTTAGAGCAAGCCGAACAAACAGACTATCTAGTCACGGAAAACAATTTATCAAAACGCTGAAACAATAGATCATTAATCCTAGGTCTAGACTCCTAGGACTGACTGTCTAAGAATCTCGACTCGGGAGAATTCTACCGAAAATCTGGCAGAACCTCCCCTACAACACGGACATTACCCCCTGTAAAAACGGGTCCAGGACCTGCCAGAAAAACACTTCAAATATTCAACAATTCAAACAACGGGAGTCGGGTCCCCAAACTTCACTATTTCCCGACTCCGCCACACAACACAAAATACGAGGCAGGCAAACTAACCGACAATTATTTTTGACTCACAAATATCATAAAATACTCAATATAATCAATAGACACAAATTAAATCAAAGAATTCTAAAATTAACGGGCCAGAGATAATTACCGAGACGCTCGGTCGACTCGCCTCCGGCCGCCGGAATCCGATCGACGATCCGAACACATCATCAGACTCACAACGACGTGCTGATGATGATCCTCGCTTCCGATTTTCTGATCTGACACCCGATCGTCCGGAGAGATTTGCGGACGATCTCGGCCGTTGATTCGCAAACGGAGCCCGATCGCCACGAAACCGGTGCCATCGCGAAGCTTGAGCTGAGGAGAGTCGGAATACGTTCTCCGATCATCCATTGCTCCGCCGGAGCTCGCCGAAAAAGCCTAAAAATGCGGCTGCCCCTTACTTTCTCTCACGTATCTTCCGCTCTCCACCAGTATCGCTTCTAAAAGAAAGCTCTCTTCAAGGGGAGCCGATCGCCACCAAGATCGCCCGGAAACGGCCGGAATGGCTTCCGGAAGCCGCTGCTCCTACGCACGATTCCCTCTGCCAGACGCCGCCATTCTCCGCGCTCGCTCGCCCACTTTCTTTACTCGGCCCACAGACTGAAGCCGCCACCGACGACCCACGCCGCCGCCTTCCTCTTCTTCTTCTTCGGCCAACACCCTCTCTCTCTCTCTCCCGATCTTCTTTCTCTCTCCCCGATCCTTCCTTCTTTCTTTCTTCTTTCAATATCGACATTTGACCCCTAAACTTTTCTTTATCACAATTTGGTCCCTCAACTTAATTACTTACAATCTCATCCTGCAGATTTTCAATTTAACCCCTAAACTTTCCTTTATCCTTTCAATTAAGCCCTTAACTATTTAATTTGGGCCAAATCCGAATTATTGAAAATACACAATTACATAAATACCCCTGACCGACATATTTATTTACGAAAATACCAAACTCACAAATTTCCATTAAACCCTCACAAAAATAAAAATATACTTTCAATCCTTATTCTAAAATAAATTTCCAATTTAAAATTTAATACCACTAATTAATTTAAAATACCAATTTCTCCAAAATTCTTTTATAAAAACATCCTTTACAATTTCTTCCAAAATTTTCCAATATATATACATTTGGGAAAATTTTGAATAACTAAAAATATAATTTATTCCTCAAATAATTTACTTGAATAATTTCTTAAAATTTCAAACTAATTGAGTATAGAAAAATAACTCGTTCAATTGACTAATATTAAAATTTCCATTAAATCATTTCAAATTAAACCAAATAAAAATGAAGCTAAAGTTAACTTAAATAAAAACTCATTATTAAATACATAAAAATTTCGGGTATTACATTCTCCCCCCCTTAACAAAAATTCGTCCTTGAATTTTAAAAGAAAAGGGGCTACACTCTAAGACTGAAACTAATTAGGAACCTCTCATCTCCACTCGGCTTCTCGAGAACTTTTCCTCGGCAGAAATAAACTCAACCACAAGACTCATCAACAAAATCCTTTAGCAAAACTGGCGATCCTGATGTACTTCCTCAACTCAGACCTATGAACAACTGGATTTGACTTCAGAGAACATTACTAATACTTGGCGGCAAGTCCAACTTATATGCCACCTCACCAACCTGCCGACAAAACCAAGGGTCTCCATAACAAGAAAGGCCAACTCTGATCCTGCCAAAAATCCACTCACCAAATTTCCTTCCTAATGGCGTGCCCCTTGCACGTACAGAAAAATCCTTAATGTCCACATCACATCATTCACGACATATCATCCATCTGGTTTCCATAACCGATACAAACCATGCCATCCTGACACAAGCTTCCTCTTTAACTGAAATCCAGAAGCCTCCTTTATAATCCAACATGGGGCCTACTACGCCACATACTTACTTTCACAGCAACTCAGCTCGTCATCCAGAGAATTCCTAAGCTAACACCATTCACTCGAAAAATTTACTTATTTATTTACTTTATAATCATCACTGATAAAGCTTTATCATCTTGGAAAAACACTTTTGTAAAATCATAAAATCTCCAGCCATTTCTCTTTATATAAAATTCTACAATATCACGCACCAAGGTGATGATGCCCCTATCACCAAGGGTTGCAATGCACGATGTATGATGCATGTCCTAAAATGAATTTATGCATGCCTAACAGTGAAATGCCATAATGCATTCTTACGGGACTAGGCGCAATATTGTATTTTAAAACACTTGTTCTACTTAGAAAAATAAATAATGTTCGCTTAAGTTTCTCTGGATTCCGAGCATCCGAAAATACTCCTGCCACCTTTCTTAAGCTTCTTACAATCACAAACTCAACCATAAAACTCTAACATCCGCCCGACTTCCCAAGCACTAACTTCGGCGCTACTCAATAAGGCGATGCCTGATGCGATGATGAGGCAGTCCATGACACGACTACAACCACGCTCTACACTAAAACTGACTGCGGTGCCCACCATCGAAACAACAATCAAAGCTTCTAAAGGCGGACTGCACTAATCACTTGATGAAAACGGCACAAGTCTATCGCGGTTCAGATGTTCCTATCGCTACAAAGCTTATTCTTAGCACAACACCAAAGACAAGCTTACGAGAAAGGAAAGACTGACTCTCTAACAGTGAAGGCTGAGACACTGGAGTCAATGAAAACAACAAGACAGACTTGATCCTAACTCCGCAGTACCAAGAAAAATCTTAACTTAGGTCGAAGGAAATCTAAACATAAGCTCTGATACCAACTTTGTCACGACCCCACCCGAGGGCCCGTGACCGGCACAAGGGAATGCGTAGGCTTAAGGCCACCGAATCCCGTAGTAAGCCTGAAACTCACTAACTCAAATAAATCTCATCTCAACTTTTACTATTAAAGCCACAAATTCTTAATAGCTACATTTTACATAATTTAATCGGTCTGCCAGAAGAACTAGGCGAGACCCGAAACTCATAAAATTTACAACTGATACATCTACTATTACTACTGCGGAGAATCTAAGATTTTTACGATTTGACATACCAAATCAAACACCACCCGATGATGAAGAAGTCGGGATACTGAGTAAGAGTCGCGGGAAGACTAACAAATGCGATGAATCTGAAAATAGTGAAAATGGAGATCTCATGCCCTTGGAGTGAGCTAAAATCATATATCTAAAAACAGTTTCAAACATCTCAATATCACCTTATTTAATTTTAAAATAATTCATAAGTCATGCTAACCATACGTATCATGTTAAAACATATGTGTCATGCCATGCTTAAACAAAATTTATTCATGCAACGGGACGGAGTACTTCAGTAGAACCCTAATCCCAACTCTAACATCTCGATTTATTTCAACACTTATGTCTCAACTAACCTCAACTCTAACATTTCAAAACTCTCATTCCAACAGGACTGGCGCCCAGAGAGCAAAGCTCGACCAAGGACCTTACCTCCAGTCCGGTCACTTAACTCTCAGCCTTAGCCTTTTGGCTCTCTTATCCAATAAGACTGGCGCCCAGAGAGCAAAGCTCGACCAGGGACCTTACCTCCAGTCTGGTCACTTAAATTTCCAAATAAGCCGGCGCCCAGATAGCAATGCTCGACGAGGGACCTTTACTCCGGCAACCACACTCTACTAAGCCGAGAGAGCGATGCTCGACCAGGGCAGGTCCTAATCTTTCTTTCTTAAATTTTTTACCTCTTTACCCTTTTTCCTATCTCTCTCAGATTATATTGGAACACTCATCCAACTCCTATGTTCTACTGCCGTCCCATCCTGAGTCATCATGCAATATTAAAATTGGTGATAAAGGAAAAATATATTTAAATAGTAATTAAAAGCATCATGCAAATAATAATAATAATTAAATGAAAAATTGAAATTGCAAATGAATAATCACAGTAGCAAATCAAATTTTATGCATGACACGTGCATAAGCGATATATGACTTTAACTCACCGGTTTGGCGACCTCCTAACTTCCTCCGGTGCCTCTTGAGCCGGTAGGGAACAAACAGACTATCTAGTCACGGAAAACAATTTATCAAAACGCTGAAACAATCGATCATTAATCCTAGGTCTAGACTCCTAGGACAGACTGTCTAAGAATCTCGACTTGGGAGAATTCTACCGAAAATCTGGCAGAACCTCCCCTACAACACGGACATTACCCCCCGTAAGAACGGGTCCACGACCTGCCAGAAAAACACTTCAAATATTCAACAATTCAAACAATGGGAGTCGGGTCCCCAAACTTCACTATTTCCCAACTCCGCCACACAACACAAAATACGAGGCAGGCAAACTAACCGACAATTATTTTTGACTCACAAATATCATAAAATACTCAATATAATCATTAGACACAAATTAAATCAAAGAATTCTAAAATTAACGGGCCAGAGATAATTACCGAGACGCTCGGTCGCTCGGTCGACTCGCCTTCGGCCGCCGGAATCCGATCGACGATTCGAACACATCATCAAACTCATCATCGAACTCACAATGACGCGCTGATGACGATCCCTGCTTCCGATTTTCCGATCTGACACCCGATCGTCCAGAGAGATTTGCGGACGATCTCGACCGTCGATTTGCAAACGGAGCCCGATCGCCACGAAACCGTTGCCATCGCGAAGCTTGAGCTGAGGAGAGTCGGAATACATCCTTCGATCATCCATAGCTCCGCCGGAGCTCACCGAAAAAGCCTAAAAATGCGGCTGCCCCCTACTTTCTCTCTCCACCGGATCTTCTGTCTCCGGCCACCACAGGCGTCGCTGCTGCTGCCAAAAGAAAGCTCTCTTCAAGGGGAGCCGATCGCCACCAAGATCGGCGGAACTTCCGGGCCACACTCCACGCTGATTCTCTACTGGATGGCCATTCTCCAGCCCGCTACGCTCGCTTGCACTACTCCGACTGACCAAGCCGCCCGACGACCCACGCCGCCGCCTTCCTCTTCTTCTTCTTCGGCCAACACCCTCTCTCTCTCTCTCCCGATCTTCTTTCTCTCTCCCCGATCCTTCCTTCTTTCTTTCTTCTTTCAATATCAACATTTGACCCCTGAACTTTTCTTTATCATAATTTGGTCCCTCAACTTCCTTAATTACTTACAATCTCATCCTGCAGATTTTAAATTTAACCCCTAAACTTTCCTTTATCCTTTCAATTAAGCCCTTAACTATTTAATTTGGGCCAAATCCGAATTATTGAAAATACACAATTACATAAATACCCCTGACCGACATATTTATTTACGAAAATACCAAACTCACAAATTTCCATTAAACCCTCAAAAAAATAAAAATATACTTTCAATCCTTATTCTAAAATAAATTTCCAATTTAAAATTTAATACCACTAATTAATTTAAAATACCAATTTCTCCAAAATTCTTTTATAAAAACATCCTTTACAATTTCTTCCAAAATTTTCCAATATATATACATTTGGGAAAATTTTGAATAACTAAAAATATAATTTATTCCTCAAATAATTTACTTGAATAATTTCTTAAAATTTCAAACTAATTGAGTATAGAAAAATAACTCGTTCAATTGACTAATATTAAAATTTTCATTAAATCATTTCAAATTAAACCAAATAAAAATGAAGCTAAAGTTAACTTAAATAAAAACTCATTATTAAATATATAAAAATTTTGGGTATTACATCCAGTCTGGTCACTTAAGTATCCAAATATGCTTACCAGAGAGCAATGCTCACCGTGGACCTTTACTCCCAGATCTCATTCCAATAGGATCGGGCGCCAGAGAGCGAAGCTCAACCAAGGTCCTTAACTCCAAATCGGCCACTTAATATTCACTATCCTCTAAGCCTTTCAAATTTTATTCCAATAAGATCGCGCCAGAGAGCAATGCTTGACCAGGGACCTTACCTCCGGCAATTTACTCAAATCAGCCTAGAGAGCCATGCTCGACCAGGGCAAACTTCATAATAATCTTATTACCGCAATTTATTCAAATCAGCCTAGAGAGCCATGCTCGACCAGGGCAAAACTCATAATAATCTTATTACCTGTCGATGATCATTACCAGTGCGCACGTGGTCCTGATATAACCCACCAAGTGGCATGTTCTATGAAAGCCACATTTCCCAAAACGCAATCATCACATTTAATAAATATCATTGTCTAATGAAATCATTCAACACATATCGAAATAAAGATTAAAAATTTAGGGTAAGGCAACTGCAATTCGTGGTTTAAAAATAATAATATCTCATATTATTATAACGTTACTAATAATAATATTTATATTATTTTCAATAATTAATAATCAAGTAAAATTCTTTATAATGCGATACTAATAATCATATTAAGCATAAATTTCTAAAATAGCATATTAAATTCAGACTTAGCAATAGTGCAACGATTAAGTGACTTTAACTCACAGATTTGGGCGACCTCCTAGCTCTGCTCCGGTGCCTCGGTTGGAGCGAACCGAACAGAGAGATCATCTAATCACGGAAAATAATTTATCAATTATGTTGAACAATTGACAATTAACCCTATGTCTAGATTCCTAGGACTCACTAACTAAGACTCTCGACTCGGGTAAATTCTATTGAAAATTCAGCAGAACTTCCCTTACAACACGGACATTTACCCCCCGTAAAAACGGGTCCAGGACCTGCCAGAAAAACACTTCAAATATCCAACAATTCAAACAACGGGAGTTGGGTCCCCAAACTTCACTATTTTCCCGACTCCGCCACACAGCACAAAACACGAGGCAGGCAAACCGATAGACAATTATTTTTGACTCACAAATATCAAATACTCAACATAAAATAATAAGCATAAATTAAATCAAAGAACTCCAAATCAACGGGCCAGAGAAAAAATTACCGAGATGCTCGATCTCTCGGTCGACTCGCCTCTGGCCGCCGGAGTCTGATCGACGATCTGAACACACCATCGGACTCGAAATGATGCGCTGATGATGATCCCCGCTTTCGATTGTTTGATCCGACCCCCAATCATCCGGAGAGATTTGCGGACGATCTCGACCGTCGATTCCCAAACGGAGTCCGATCGCCACGAAAACCGGCGCAGCTGCGGCCTTGAGCCTGGATACGAGTCCTCCGATCATCCATCCTCCGCCGGAGCTCTCCGGTAAAACGGATCGCTACCATAAATTTCACTTTGCCGGATCTTGCAACTCCCACCAGTATCACGCCGCCAAAATAGAGTCAGAGAGGAGCCGATCGCCACCGAGATCGGCCAAAAGGCCGCAGAAAAGGCCGAACGGCCTTGCCGCCTCCTCAAGGCTCACGCCAACCGACGCTTACTCAGAGCCGGGCCGTTGCCACAAGGCTTGGCCAGCCCGCCCTCGGTGGTCGCCACCGATGCCCGCAACGCCCGCCCTCCTTCTTCCTCTTCACCCGTTCTCTCTCCCCGATCTCCTTTCTTTTCTTTCTTCTCCATATCAACATTAGGCCCCTGAACTTTTTCTTATCACAATTTGGTCCCTGAACTTTCTTAATTACTTACAATTTCATCCTGCAGAATTTCTAATTAACCCCCAAACTTTTCTTTAGCCTTTCAATTAAGCCCCTAGCTAATTAATTTGGGCCAAATTAGAATTATTGAAAATACATAATTACATATATACCCCTGACCGACATATTTATTTATAAAAATACCAAACTTACAAATTTCCATTAAGACCCCATAATAATAAAATTATACTTTTAATCCTTATTTCAAAATAAATTTCTAATTTAGTCCTAACACAATTAAATTTAAATAACCAATTTGCTAAATATTTTCCAACTTAAAATTTAATACCACTAGCTAATTATAATACCAATTTCTCCAAAAATTCTTTTATAAAAACATCCTTTACAAACTCTTCCATCATTTTTCCAAATAATTTACTTAATTAATTTCTTAAAAATCCAAACTAATAGGATATAGAAAATAACTTCTTATTTATCTAGCATTAAAATTTCATTTAATTCATTCCAATTAAACCGAATAAAATAAAGCTAAAATTAATTTAAATAAAAACTCATTATTAATCATTATTAATATAATCATATTATTAAAGAAAATTTCCGGGTATTACACTGTAAAAGTGGTATATTTATCAATATAAGTGGTATATTTGTCAATATAAGAAAATAACCTCGTAAAATGTGTATATTTATTAATTCGAGAATTTAACCTTGTAAAAGTAGTGAAGTTGCAAGTCTGAAAAAACAGCCTCGTAGAACAGGTAAATTTCTTAATATGAGAAATAACCCCATAATACGGGGATATTTATCAATAAGAGAAAATAACCCCGTAGTTATGGTGTATTTGTGAGTATGAGAAAACAACCCTTAAATGGTTAATTTTATAATATGAGGAATCAACCCCGTAATAGGGGTATATTTGTCGATATAAGAAAATAATCCTTAAAATGTGTATATTTATGAATCTGAAAAAACAAGCCCGTAAAAGTAGTGTAATTGCGAGTCTGAGAAAATAGCCTCATAGAAGGGGTAAATATTTTAATATGAGAAAACAACCCCGTAAGAGGGGTATATTTATAAATGTTAAAAAAAACTTCCGTAATACTGGGATATTTATCAACCGGAGAAAATAACCCCGCAATTTTGATATATTTATGAGTATGAGAAAACTACCCCTTAAATATGTTAATTTTATAATACAAGAAAACAACCTAGTAAAAGGGGTATATTTGTCGATATAAGGAAATAACTCCGTAAAACATGTATATTTATGAATTTGAAAAAACAATCCCATAATAGTGCTAATAATTTAAAATGAGAAGACGTCCTCCGTAAAATTGGTATATTTATCAATATAAGAAAATAACCCTGTATAACGTGTATATTTATTAATCTGAGAAAACAAACCCGTAAAAGTAATATAATTGCGAGTCTAAGAAAAAAGCCTCGTAGAATGGGTAAATTTTTTAATATGAGAAAGCAGTCTCGTAGAAGGGGTAATTTTTTTAATATGTGAAAATAACCCCGTAATTGTGGTATATTTATGAATATGAGAAAACAACCCCTTAAATGGGTTAATTTTATAATATGAGAAAACAACTCAGTTTATCAATATAAAAAAAATAATCTCGTAAAAGTAGTATATTTATCAATATAAGAAAATAATCCCGTGAAACGTGTATATTTATGAATATGAGTAAGCAACCCTATAAAAGTAGTGTAATTACAAGTCTGAGAAAACAGCCTCGTAGAACGGGTAAACTTTTTAATATGATAAAACCGCCTTGTAGAAAGGTACCTTTTTAATATGAGAAAACAACCCCATAATACGAGAATATTTATCAATCGGAGAAAAGAACCCCATAATTTTGGTATATTTGTGAGTAATAGAAAACAACCCCTTAAAGGGGTTAATTTTATAATATGAGAAAACAACCCCGTAATACGGGGTATATATGCCGATATAAGAAAATAATTCCTTAAAATGTGTACATTTATTAATTTGAGAAAACGTATATATTTATAAATCTGAAAAAATAACCCTATAATAGTGCTAATAATTTAATATGAGAAAACAACCCCGTGAAAATGGTGTATTTATCAATATAAGAAAATAATCCCGTAAAACATGTATATTAATTTAATATGAGAAAACAACCCCGTGAAAATGGTATATTTATCAATATAAGAAAATAATCCCGTAAAACGTGTATATTTATGAATATGAGAAAACAATCCTGAAAAAGTAGTGTAATTGCGAGTCTGAGAAAACAAACTCACAGATGGGGCAAGTTTTTTAATATCATTACGAGATATATTTATAAATATTAGAAAGTAATCTCGTAATACGAGGATATTTATGAATCTCACGAAATAACCCTATAATTGTGGTATATTTGTGAGTATGAGAAAACAACCCCTTCAATGGGTTAATTTTACAATATGAGAAAACAATCTAGTAAAAGGGGTATATTTTTCGATAGAAGAAAAGAACCCCGTAAAACGTGTATATTTAGGAATTTGAGAAAACAACCCCATAATAGTGCTAATAATTTAATATGAGAGAACGACCCCATAAAAGTGTTAAATTTATCAATATAAGAAAATAATCCCGTAAAACGTGTATATTTATGAATTTAAAGAAATAACCCCAAAAAGTAATGTAATTGCAAGTCTGAGAAAATAGCCTCGTAGAAAGGGTAAATTTTTTAATATGAGAAATAACCCCGAAGAGGGGTATATTTATAAATATTAAAAAATGACCCAGCAATATGAGGATATTTATAAATTGGAGAAAATAATCCCGTAATTTTAGTATATTGTGAGTATGAGAAAACAAAACCTTGAATGTGTTAATTTTATAATATGAGAAAATAGCCCACGTAAAAGGAGTATATTTGTCCATATAAGAAAATAATCCCGTAAAACGTGTATATTTATAAATTTGAGAAATCAACCCCAAAATAGTGTTAATAATTTAATATGAGAAAATGATCCCGTAAAAGTGGTATATTTGTCAATATAAGAAAATAACCCCGTAAAACGTGTATATATATGAATACGAGAAAACAACCCCGTAAAAGTAGTGTAATTGCAAGTTTGAGAAAAGAGCCTCATAGAATGGGTAAAATTTTTTATATGAGAAAACAACCCCGTAATACAGAGATATTTATCAATCAGAGAAAATAACCCTGTAATTGTGGTATATTTGTGAGTATGAGAAAACAACCCCTTAAATGGGTTAATTTTATAATATAACAAAACAATTCCGTAAAAGGGGTATATTTGTCGATATAAGAAAATAACCCCGTAAAACTTGTGAATTTGAAAAAACAACTCCATAATAGTGCTAATAATTTAATATGAGAAAACGAGCCCGTGAAAGTGGTATATTTATCAATATAAGAAAATAACACCGTAAAACGTGTATATTTAGAAATCTGAAAAAACAGCCATAAGAAAAAGTAGTGTAATTGCGAGTATGAGAAAACAACCTTATAGAAGGAGTAAATCTTTTATGGGGTATATCTATAAATATTAGAAAATAACCCCGTTCTACGAGGATATTTATGAATCTGAGGAAATAATCCCATAATTGTGGTATATTTGAGAGTTTGAGGAAACAACCCCTTTAATGGATTAATTTTATAATATGAGAAAGTAATCCCGTAAAAGGAGTATATTTATTGATATAAGAAAATAACTCTGTAAAACGTGTATATTTATGAATTTGAGAAAACAACTGCATAATAGTGCAAATAACTTAATATGAGAAAACGACCCCATAAAACTGGTATATTTATGAATATAAGAAAATAACCCCATAAAACGTGTATATTTATGAATCTAAGAAAATAACATCGCAAAAATTTTGTAATTGCGAGTCTAAGAAAACAACGTCGTAGAAGGAGTAAATCTTTTAATATGAGAAACTAACCCCGTAAAAGGGGTATATTTATAAATATTAGAAAATAACCCCGTAAAACGAGGATATTTATAAATCGGAGAAAATAACCCCATATTTGGTATATTTATGAGTATGCGAAAACAATACCTTAAATTGGTTAATTTTATAATATGAAAAAACAACCCCGTAAAATGGGTATATTTATAACCCTGTAAAAATGTGTATATTTATGAATTTGAGAAAACTTCCCTATAATAGTGCTAATAATTTAATATAAGAAAATAACCCCGTAAAAGTGGTATATTTATCAATATAAGAAAATAACTCCGTAAAACGTGTATATTTATGAATATGAAAAAAAAACTCCGTAAAAGGAGTGTAATTGCGAGTCTAAGAAAACTGCCTCATAGAAGGCGTCAATTTTTTAATATGAGAAAACAATCCCGTAATACGGGGATAATTATCAACCCAAGAAAATCACCCCGTAATTTTGGTATATTTGTGAGTATGAGAAAACAACCCCTTAAATGGGTTAATTTGATAATATGAGAAAACAACCCTGTAAAAAACGGGTATATTTGTCAATATCAGAAAACAATCCCGTAAAATGTGTATATTTATAAATTTGAGAAAATAACCCCGTAAAAGTAGTGTAATTGCGAGTCTGATAAAACAGCTTCGTAGAAGGGGTAAAATTTTCAATATGAGTAAACAACCTCATAGAAGGGGTAAATTCTTTAATATGAGAAAACAACCCCGTAAAAGTGGTTTATTTGTCAATATAAGAATATAACCCTATAAAAGTAGTATATTTATCAGTATAAGAAAATAAACCCATAAAACATGTATATTTATGAATATGAGAAAACAAACCTGTAAAAGTAGTATAATTGCGAGTCTGAGAAAATAGCCTCGTAGAAGAGGTACATTTATTAATATGAGAAAAAAACTCCATAATACGAGAATATTTATCAATCGGAGAAAATAACCCCATTATTTTGGTATATTTGTGAGTATGAGTTAACAACCCCTTAAATGGGTTAATTTATAATATGAGAAAACAACCCCGTAAAATGGGTATATTTGTCAATATAAGAAAATAACCCCGTAAAACGTGTATATTTATGAATTTGAGAAAACAACCCCATAATAGTACTAATAATTTAATAAAGTGGTATATTTATCAATATAAGAAAATAACCCCGTAGAACGCGTCTATTTGTGAATATGAGAAAACAACCCCGTAAAAGCAGTGTAATTGCGAGTCTGAGAAAACAGCCTCGTAGAAAGGTTAAACTTTTTAATTATGAAAATACAATCTCATAGAAGGGGTAAATTTTTTAATATGAGAAAACAATTCTGTAATAGGGGGATATTTATTAATAGGAGAAAATAACCCCGTAATTTTTGTATATTTGTGAGTATGAGAAAACAACCCCTTAATTGGTTAATTTTATAATATGAGAAAACAATCCCGTAAAAGGGGTACATTTGTCGATATAAGAAAATAACCCCGTAAAACGTGTATATTTATGAGTTTGAGAAAATAACCCCATAATAATGCTAATAATTTAATATGAGAAAATGACCCTGTAAAAGTGGTATATTTATCAATATAAGAAAAAAAACCCCATAAAATGGGTATATTTATGAATCTAAGAAAACAACTTCGTAAAAGTAGTGTGATTGCGAGTCTAAGAAAACAACGTCGTAGAAGGGGTAAATTTTTTAATATGAGAAAATAATCCCGTAAGAGAGGTATATTTATAAATACTAGTAAATAACCCCGTAAAATGAGGATATTTATCAATCGAAGAAAATAACTCCGTAATTTTAGTATATTGGTTAATTTAATAATATGAGAAAACAACGCCGTAAAAGAGGTATATTTATAACCTTGTAAAAATGTGTATTTTTATGAATTTGAGAAAGCATCTCAATAATAGTGCTAATAATTTAATATAAGAAAATAACTTCGTAAAAGTGGTATATATATCAATATAAGAAAATAACTCCGTAAAACGTGTATATTTATGAATATGAGAAAACAATCCCGTAAAAGTAGTGTAATTGCGAGTCTAAGAAAATAGCCTCATAGAAGGCATAAATTTTTTAATATGAGAAAACAACCCCATAATACGGAGATATTAATCAACCGGATAAAAAAATCCCATAATTTTGGTATATTTATGAGCATGAGAAAACAACCCCTTTTAAATGGGTTAATTTGATCATATGAGAAAACAACCCCGTAAAAAATATGTATATTTGTCAATATAAGAAAATAACCCCGTAATTTTAGTATATCTGTTAGTATGAGAAAGCAACCCTTGAAATGGGTTAATTTTATAATATGAGAAAACAACCCTATAAAGGGGTATATTTGTCCATATAAAAAATAACCCCATAAAACGTGTATATTTATAAATTTGAGAAAACAATTCCAGAATAGTGCTAATAATTTAATATGAGAAGACGACCCCGTAAAAGTGGTATACTTATCAATATAAGAAAATAACCCCGTAGAACCTATGTGTTTATGACTCTGAGAAAACAACCCCGTAAAAGTAATATAATTGCGAATCTGAGAAAACAGCCTCGTAGAAAGGGTAAATTTATTAATATGAGAAAACAACCCCGTAAGAGGGGTATGTTTGTAAATATTATAGAACAACCCCATCATACGAGGATATTTATCAATCGGAGAAAATAATCCCGTAATTTTGGTATATTTTTTAGTAGGAGAAACAACCCTATAAAAGGGGTATATTTATCAATATAAAAAAATAAACTCGTAAAATGTGTATATTTATGTATTTAAGAAAACAACCCCATAATAACACTAATAATTTAATATAAGAAAACAATCCCGTAAAAGTGGTATATTTAACAGTATAAGAAAATAACCCCGTAACACGTGCATGTTTATGAATCTAAGAAAACAACCCCGTAAAAGCAGTGTAATTGCGAGTCTAAGAAAACAGTCTCGTTGACAAAGTAAATTTTTTAATATGAGAAAACAACCCCGTAATAAGGGGATATTTATCAAGCGGAGAAAATAACCACGTAATTTTGGTATATTTGTGAGTATGAGAAAACAACTCCTTAAATTAGTTAATTTTACAATATAAGAAAACAACCCCGTAAAAGGGTTATATTTATCAATATAAGAAAATAAACCCGTAAAACGTATATATTTATGAATTTGAGAAAATAATTCCATAAAGTGCTAATAATTTAATATGAGAAAATAACCCCGTAAAAGTGGTATATTTATCAATATAAGAAAATAATCCCGTAGAACGTGTATGTTTATGAAACTGAGAAAACAACCCCGTAAAAGCACTGTAATTGCGAGTTTGAAAACAGCCTTGTAGACAGGGTAAATCTTTTAATATGAGAAAATAACCCCGCAAGAGGGGTATATTTATAAATATTAAAAAGCAAAACCGTAATACATGGATATTTATCAATCGGAAAAAATGATCCTGTAATTGTGGTATATTTGTGAGTATGAGAAAACGACCCCTTAAATGGGTTAATTTTATAATATGGGAAAATAATTCCGTAAAATGTGTATATTTATGAATTTGAGAAAACAACCCTATAATAATCCTAGTAAATTAATATGAGAAAACGACCCCGTAAAAGTGGTATATTTATCAATATAAAAAAATAACCCCGTAAAACGTGTATATTTATGATTATGAGAAAATAACCCCATAAAAATAGTGTAATTGGAAGTATGAGAGAACAATCTCTTAGAATGGGTAAATTCTTTAATATAAGAAAACAGTCTCGTAGAATGGGTAAATTCTTTAATATAAGAAAATAAATCCATAATATGAGAATATTTATCAATGAGAGAAAATAATCCCGTAATTTTGGTATATTTGTGAGTATGGGAAAACAACCCCTTAAATGGGTTATTTTTATAATATGAGAAAATAACCCCCGTAAAAGGAGTATATTTATCCATACAAGAAAATAATCCCGTAAAACGTGTATATTTATAAATTTGAGAAATCAATCCTAAAATAGTACTAGTAATTTAATATGAGAAAATGAGTCCGTAAAAGTGGTATATTTCTCGATTTAAGAAAATAACCCCGTAAAACGTGTATATTTATGAATATGAGAAAACAACCCCGTACAAGTAGTGTAATTGCGAGTGTGAGAAAACAACCTCGTAGAAGGGGTAAATTTTTTAATATGAGAAAACAACCCCGTAAGAGAGGTATATTTATAAATATTAGAAAACAACCCCGTAATACGGAGATATTTATCATTCGAAGAAAGTAACCCCATAATTGTGGTATATTTGTGAGTATGAGAAAACAACCCCTTAAATGGGTAATTTTATAATATGAGAAAACAACACCGTAAAAGGAGTATATTTGTCAATATAAGAAAATAATCCCATAAAACGTGTATATGTATGAATTTGAGAAAACAACCTCATAATAGTTCTAATAATTTAATATGAGAAAATGACCCCGTAAAAGTGGTATATTTATCAATATAAGAAAATAACCCCATAAAATGTGTATATTTATAAATTTGAGAACACAAACCCGTAAAAGTAGTGTAATTGCGAGTTTGAGAAAACAGCCTCGTAGAAGAGGAAAATATTTTAATATGAGAAAACAACTCCTTAAATGGGTTAATTTTATAATATGAGAAAATAACCCCGTAAAAGGGGTATATTTGTCCATATAAGAAAATAACCCCGTAAAACGTGTATATCTATGAATTTGAGAAACAATACCATAATAGTGCTAATAATTTAGTATGAGAAAATGACCCCGTAAAAGTGGTATATTTATCAATATAAGAAAATAACCCCGTAAGATATGTATATTTATAAATTTGAGAAAACATACCGTAAAAGAAGTGTAATTGTGAGTCTAAGAAAACAGCCTCGTAGAAAAGGTAAATTTTTTAATATGAGAAAACAGCCTCGTAGAAGGGGTAAATTTTTTAATATGAGAAAACAACCCCGTAAGAGGGGTGTATTTATAAATATTAGAAAACAACCCCGTAATACAGGGATATTTATCAATAGAAGAAAATAACCCGTAATTTGGTATATTTGTGAGTATGAGAAAATAACCCCTTAAATAGATTAATTTTATAATATGAGAAAACAACCCCGTAAAAAGGGGTATATTTGTCAATATAAGAAAATAACCCGGTAAAACGTGTATATTTATGAATTTGAGAAAACAACACCATAATATTGCTAATAATTTAATATGAGAAAATGATCCCGTAAAAATGGTATATTTATCAATATAAGAAAATAACCCCGTAGAACGTGTATGTTTGTGAAGCTGAGAAAACAACCCCGTAAAAGCAGTATAATTGCGAGTCTCAGAAAACAGCCTCGTAGGTAGGGTAAATCTTTTAATATGAAAAAATAATCCCGTAAGAGGTGTATATTTATAAATATTAGAAAATAAACCCGTAGTACGGGGATATTTATCAATCGGAGAAAATAACCACATAATTTTGGTATTTTTGTGAGTATGAGAAAACAACCCCTTAAATGGGTTAATTTCATAATATGAGAAAAGAACCCCGTAAAAGGGGTATATTTGTCAATGTAAGAAAATAATCCCGTAAAAGTGGTATATTTATCAATATAAGAAAATAACTCCGTCAAACGTGTATATTTATGAATATGAGAAAACAACCCGTAAAAGTAGTGTAATTGCGACTTTGAGAAAACAGCCTCGTAGAGGGGTAAATTTTTAAATATGACAAAACAAACCCGTAATACGGAGATATTTATCAGTCGGAGAAAATAATCCCGTTATTTTGGTATATTTGTGAGTATGAGAAAACAACCCCTTAAATGGGTTAATTTTATAATATGAGAAAATAACCCCGTAAAAGGAATATATTTATCCATATAAGAAAATAATCCCGTTAAATTGTATATTTATAAATTTGAGAAATCAACCATAGAATAGTATTAGTAATGTAATATGAGAAAACGACCCCGTAAAAGTGGTATATTTCTCAATATAAAAGAATAATCTTGTAAGACGTGTATATTTATGAATATGAGAAAACAACCCCGTACAAGTAGTGTAATTGTGAGTGTGAGAAAACAGCCTCGTAGAAGGGGTAATTTTTTTAATATGAGAAAAGAACCCCGTAAGAGGGGTATATTTATAAATATTAGAAAATAATCCCGTAATACGAAGATATTTATCAATCGGAGAAAGTAACCCCGTAATTGTGGTATATTTGTGAGTATGAGAAAACAACCCCTTAAATGGGTAAGTTTATAATATGAGAAAACAACACCGTAAAAAGGGTATATTTGTCAATATAAGAAAAGAAAATAATCCCGTAATACGAAGATATTTATCAATCGGAGAAAGTAACCCCGTAATTGTGGTATATTTGTGAGTATGAGAAAACAACCCCTTAAATGGGTAATTTTATAATATGAGAAAACAACACCGTAAAAAGGGTATATTTGTCAATATAAGAAAATAACCCCGTAAAACGTGTATATTTATGAATTTGAGAAAACAACCCCATAATAGTTCTAATAATTTAATATGAGAAAACAACCCCGTAAATGTCGTATATTTATCAATATAAGAAAATAACCCCGTAGAATGTGTATATTTATAAATCAGAGAAAACAACCCCGTAAAAGTAGTGTAATTATGAGTCTAAGAAAACAACCTCGTAGAACGGGTAAATTTATCAATATGAGAAAACAACATCGTAGAAGGGGTAAATTTTTTAATATGAGAAAACAACCCCGTAAGAGGGATATATTTATAAATATTAGAAAACAGGGATGTTTATCAATCGGAGAAAATCATCCTGTAATTTTTGTATATTTTTAGTATGAGAAAACAACCCTTAAATGGGTTAATTTAATAATATGAGATAACAACCCCGTAAAAGGGTTATATTTATCAACATAAGAAAATAAACCCGTAAAACGTGTATATTTATGAATTTGAGAAAACAACCCCATAATAGTGCTAATAATTTAATATGAGAAAATGACCCCGTAAAAGTGGTATATTTATCAATATAAGAAAATAACCCTATAGAACATAATTTTGGTATATTTGTGAGTATGAGAAATTAACCACTTAAATGGGTTTATTTTATAATATGAAAAAATAACCCCGTAAAAGGGGTATATTTATCAATATAAGAAAATAAACTCATAAAACGTGTATATTTTTGAATTTAAGAAAACAACTTCATAATAGTGCTAATTTTTTAATCTGAGAAAACGACCCCGTAAAAGTGATATATTTATCAATATAAGAAAATAACCCCGTAGAACATGAATGTTTGTGAATTTCAGAAAACAATCCCGTAAAAGCAGTGTAATTGCGAGTCTGAGAAAACAACCTCGTAGACAGGGTAAATTTTTTAATATGAGAAAATAATCCCGTAAGAGGGTTATATTTATAAATATTAAAGAACAACCCCGCAATACGGAGATATTTATAGATCGGAAAAAACCTCGTAATTGTGGTATATTTATGAGTATGGGAAAATGACGCCTTAAATGGGTTAATTTTATAGTATGAGAAAATAATTTCGTAAAACATGTATATTTATGAATTTGAGAAAACAATCCAATAATAGTGCTACTAATTTAATATGGGAAAACGATCCCGTAAAAGTGGTATATTTATGAATATAAAAAAAATCCTGTAAACGTGTATATTTATGAATGTGAGAAAATAATCACGTAAAATTAGTGTAATTGCAAGTCTGAGAAAAGAGCCTCGTAGAAGGAGTAAAATTTATAATATGAGAAAATAACATCGTAATTTTGTATATTTGTAAGTATGAGAAAATCCCAGAATAGTGCTAATAATTTAATATGAGAAAACGATCCCATAAAAGTAGTATATTTATCAATATAAGAAAATAATCTCGTAAAACGTGTATAGTTATGAATCTGAGAAAACAACCCCGTAAAAGTAGTGTAATTGCGAGTTTATAAAAACAGCCTCATAGAAGGGGTAAATTTTTTAATATGAGAAAACTGCCCCATAATATGAGGATATTTATCAATATAAGATAATAACCCCGTAATTTTAGTGTATTTGTGAGTCTGAGAAAACAACCCCTTAAAAGGGTTAATTTTATAATATGAGAAAACAACACCATTAAAGGGGTAAATTTGTCAACACAAGAAAATAATCCCGTGAAACATGTATATTTATGAATTTGAGAAAACAACCCCTTAATAGTGCTAATAATTTAATATGAGAAAACAACCCCGTAAAAGTCGTATATTTATCAATATAAGAAAATAACTCCGTACAACGTGTATATTTATGATTTTGAGAATACAACCTCGTAAAAGTAGTGTAATTGCGAGTCTTAGAAAACATCCTCATAGAAATGGTAAACTTTTTAATATGAGAAAATAACCCCGTAATACGTGGTATATTTATCAATATAAGAAAATAACCACGTAAAACGTGTACATTTATGAATATGAGAAAAAACCCCGTAGAAGTAGTGTAATTACGAGTTTGAGAAAACAGCCTCGTAGAAGAGGTAAATTTTTTAATATCAGAAAATAACTCATTAAATGGGTTAATTTTATAATATGAGAAAACAACCCCGTAAAAGGGGTATATTTGTCCATATAAGAAAATAACCCTATAAAACGTGTATATCTATGAATTTGAGAAAACAATACCATAATAGTGCTAATAATTTAGTATGAGAAAATGACCCCATAAGTGTTATATTTATCAATATAAGAAAATAACCCCGTAAAATGATTATATTTATAAATATGAGAAAACAACCCCATAAAAGTAGTGTAATTGTGAGTCTAAGAAAACAGCCTCGTAGAACAGGTAAATTTTTTAATATGAGAAAACAACCTCGTAGAAGGTGTAATATTTTTAATATGAGAAAACAACCCCATAAGAGGGGTGTATTTATAAATATTAGAAAACAACCCCGTAATACGGGGATATTTATCAATCGGAGAAAATAACCCCGTAATTTTGGTTTATTTATGAGTATGAGAAAACAACCCCTTAAATGGATTAATTTTGTAATATGAGAAAACAACTCCGTAAAAGGGGTATGTTTGTCAATATAAGAAAATAACCTCGTAAAACGTGTATATTTATGAATTTGACGAAACAACCCCGTAAAAGTAGTGTAATTGCGAGTCTTAGAAAACATCTTCGTAGAAATGGTAAACTTTTTAATATGAGAAAACAACCCCGCAATACGTGGTATATTTATCAATATAAGAAAATTAAACTTTTTCACATATGAGAACAACCCCGTAATACGAGGATATTTATGAATCTGAGAAAATAAACCCGTAATTGTAGTATATTTGTGAATATTAGAAAACAACCCCTTTAATAGGTTAATTTTATAATATAAGAACAACCCCGTATAAGGGATATATTTGTCGATATAAGAAAATCACCTCGTAAAACGTGTATATTTATGAATTTGAGAAAACAATCCTATAATAGTGCTAATAATTTATTATGAGAAAACAACCCCTATAAAAGTGGTAAATTTATCAATATAAGAAAATAACCCCGTAAAACGTGTATATTAATGAATCTTAGAAAGTGACCTCGTAAAAGTCGTTTAATTGCAAGTCTGAGAAAATAGCCTCGTAGAATGAGTAAATCTTTTAATATCAGAAAATCACCCCATAATACGGGGATATTTATCAATCAGAGAAAATAACCCCGTAATTTTGATGTATTTGTGAGTATGAGAAAGCATCCCTTTAAATGGATTAATTTTATAATATGAGAAAACAACCTTGTAATACCCGGAATTTTTATATATTTAATAATGAGTTTCTATTTAAGTTAATTTTAGCTTTATTTTTATTTGGTTTAATTTGAAATGTTTTAATGGAAATTTTAATATTAGTCAATTGAATGAGTTATTTTTCTATACTCAATTAGTTTGAAATTTTAAGATATTAATCAAGTAAATTATTTGAAGAGTAGAATATATTTTTGGTTATTCTAATTTTTTCCCAATGTATATGTATAAATAAAATTATATATTGGAAAAATTATGGTAGAAATTGTGAAGGATGTTTATAAAAGAATTTTGAGAAAATTGGTATTATAATTGATTAGTAGTATTAAATTTTAAGTTGGAAATTGATTATTTAATTTAAT